>NC_141601.1:43770229-43952131 GCF_047967505.1 Dipteris shenzhenensis | reverse complement strand
TGATGTGGAGTGCAAAGAAGCATGGACACTTGAGACAATTTCTTGGAATACCAAAGTAAAACTCAACACAATGCCCCAAAGAGTGTGGGCTTCATTCCATTATGGGGTATTTATACAAGTTGGAGGGCTTCTCTCTCTGCATGTAGGAATTGTAACACATTCTCTCTCTACATGTAGAACTTGCATATAGAAGTTGCATGTAGAAGTCGTATGTAGAACTCGCATGTAGAACTCGCATGTAGGAGTTGTATGTAGAAGTCGTATGTAGAACTTGCATGTAGAACTCGCATGTACAACTCGCATGTAGGAGTTGCATGTACAAGTCGTATGTAGAACTTGCATGTACAAGTTGTATGTAGAACTTGCATGTAGAACTCGCATGTACAAGTCGTATGTAGAACTTGCATGTAGAACTCGCATGTAGGAGTTGCATGTAGAAGTTGTATGTAGAACTTGCATGTAGAACTCGCATGTACAACTTGCATGTAGGAGTTGCATGTAGAACATGCAAGTTGGATTTCTAAGAGGGATTATTTCTAGCCTTATGCAAGTACAAGCAGAGCTTTGCTGCTACTCTACACACACATTCTGTTCTACCTAAGTGCATGTTGGGGCACAGAGTCAATAGCAGGCCACTTTAGAGTGTCATGTTATATGCAGTGGTTTAGATGGGAAAGGGGACTTGCCTCTACTATAGGCTCTTGGCAGGCCTTTATGAGACTTCCAGAGGACCAGAGACTTTAGCCAATTGGCCACCACAGAACATCTTATCGAGGAATTCAAAGGCGTGATTGATTTTGGAAAGCCAGGCGAGAGAAATTTATTTGGGATTGTTGCAAAAAGGAGTTCCCAGGTGCAACCCACTGGACATTATGTAAAGTCCGTGGAGCTTTTCCACGAGTGGCCTACTGTTTAACAGCTCACACGAGCCCAAGAAAACGTCTAAGAGCTCAAATACCGCTGTGATTGCAAGGTATTACATTGGGAATTATCGTCCCCAATTCCTACTATCTTCATAGGCTCTAAGTTGAAGTCTAAACGTAGGCGAAGGAATCCAAGTGCATCATCGGATATCACTCTCTCCCTCTTTCCCTCCCCCTCCATCTCCACCACCACCACCCCCTCCCCCCTCCATCTCCACCACCCCCTCCCCCCTTCCATCTTCACCACCACCACCCCCTCCCTCTTTCCCTCCCCCTTTCTCTCTCTCTCTCTCTCTCCATCCCCACCACCCCCTCCCCCCCGCCCCTCCCATTTCCACCACCCCCTCCCCCTTTTCCCCCTCCATCTCCACCACCCCCTCCCCCTCCCATTTCCCTCCCCCTCCCCCCTCCCACCTCCATCCCCACCACTCCCTCCCCCCCTCCCCCTCCCATTTCCCTCCCCCTCCCCCCTCCCCCCTCCATCCCCCCCCTCCATCTCCACCACCCCCTCCCTCTTTCCCTCCCCCTTTCTCTCTCTATCTCTCTCTTTCCCTCCCCCTTCCTCTCTCTTTCTTTTTCTCTCACTCTCTTTCTCTCTCTTACACACACTCTCTCTCACTCTCTCTGTCTTTTCTCTCACTCTTTTCTCTCACTCACTCTCTCTCTCTCTTTTCTCTCTCTCTCTTTTTCTCTCTCTCACTCTCTCTCTCTCACTCTCTCTCTCTTTTCACACTCTCTCTCTCTCTCTCTCTCTCTCTCTCTTACTCTCTCTCTGTCTCCCCCTTACCCCCCCTCTCTCTACCATCCCCCTCCCTCTTCTCTCTTCCCCCCACTCTCTACCATCCCCCTCCTGCTTCTCTCTTCCCCCCTCTCTCTACCACCCCCTCTCTGCTCTCCCCCCCCACCCCCCCTCCTGCGGCGGTGCCCTACAGCGCTGCCCCACAGCGGCGGTGCGCCAGTGTTGCTAGTCGCCATGCCCTGCCTCCCACCTCACCCGCGGCGAAGCGCCAAAGGCGCCCGTCGCCCCGCTCACCACCAGCCACCCCGCCTCGTAGCCCCGCCTGCCCGGCGCCCCGCCTCGCTCACTACTCGCCACCCCACCCCGCAGCCCCGCCCGTGCCCCACCCCTCGCTCACCACTCGCCACCCCGCCCTACAGCCCCTCCAGCCTGCGCCCCACCCCCCTCTCACCCTACCCTCTCCCCTCCCCTCCCCTGCGTATACCCCCCTGCCCGCCCCCCTCTGACCCTCCCCTCTCCCCTCCCCTCCCTGCATATGCCCCCCCCCACCCGCCGCCCCTCTCACCCTCCCCTCTCCCCTGCATATCCCCCCCCACCGACCCGGATGGCCCCCTACTCGAAAACCCCCCCAACCCCCCCTGCGCCGCCGTCGGGGATGCCCCCCCATTCCAAAAAAAAAAAAGCTAACCCTAGCTTAAGTTAACCTTAGTTAGGTTAGTTTTAACTACAATTCGGTTAGGTTAGTTAGGTTAATTAAACTAGGTTAGGTTAGGTTAGTATTAACCTAGGTTCGGTTAGTATTAACCTACGTTAGGTTAGTTTAATTGTTAGTTACCCTCGAGGTTAGTTGAACTAACTGTGGTCAGCTTAACCATAACTAGGTTAGGGTAGCCTAACCGATTAGACATCTAACTCAATAGGTTAGCTACCCTAACTAGATTAACTTGGTTCAAATCCCTCAGTTGGACCTAAAGTCCATTCACACGACCATTAGGACCCCCCCAAAAGCAAAATTTACCCCTACTTTAACCCCTCAAAACTCATCCGTTTGGGACCCAAACTGAACCCCGTTTGAACCCAAATTTCACACACAAAAACACCATGCTACAGGGTATTTTTCCAGCCCATTGCACACCATTTCAGCATCCCTAGCACTTGCTGATTCGTGCCCTCGTGTGGGCCTCGTTTCACACAAATTTGCTCATATCTTCGAGATATCTTCACACTGTGACCTCTGATTAACGATCCATCTGCACCATCACATTTCCCTACACACGTAGGACAATATTAGGTACATTATTAACACGACGGTCCCTACACAAACTAACACCACTCTAACCCTCCTAACAAAGCTACATCCACACCTACACTTGTGGCAGAGACACCCTTGGCAAATCTCGCCCAATCTGCATGCAGCTATGTTCCAGCCAATGCCTTTGACTCCAACGCTTGCCACATCCACATATAACTCCGCTGCAACAACCGCCCCTGCCAATCCTCTACCCCGCATCCCCCCCTGAGATTCAACCACTCCCTCTAACTCCTCCATGCCCCAATATGGCTGAACGCCGTCATGACAATGATGGGGATATCGACCTCGATGCAGAGGCTGACAATTTCTTCAATCAAAACTGGAACTTCCCAAATATAATGGTCGGGGAGATCTAGCCCGATTCCTCCAGCATTTTGATGCCGCATGCCACGCAGGTGGAGATCACTTCCATGAAACCAAGGTGGCTTGGTTTCCCATGGCCTTAATTGATGAAGCATATGAATGGTATCTAGAACTTCTCGTGGAAGAACGTGCCACATGGGACCTACTTCAAACAGAATTCAAACGATGCTTTCAAACAAAGAGGCTACAAGATGATCCTGCTCTCCAACTAAGCAAGCTCGAACAAGACCGGTGAGAAGACGTATGCACGAACCTGGTGTTGAGATATCGAGCTCCACTCGCGATATGCCAGGGTGAGTGTTGTGCATTTATGTCACCGACTTGTTAGCTGGAGATGCGGTTGGTACACCACCCACGAATAATAGCTGGATGACAGCTATCCTTATCTACACTAGTTCGTGGCTCCATTAGTATGTCACCTTAGTTAGTTGAGTTTGGTTTGAGACCCACATATAGGGTTCTTCTATTTCTTTGTACTTGAGTTCTTTTGGCTTTCACAACTAAGAAGAGGAAAACTGTTTTCAGCCTCCACCTTTGTGTGTATTCCCCCATTGTGAGTGTGAGAAAGCCGCAAGTGAGACTCCTTCCCTCTCTCCCACAATCTTCACATGGTATCAGAGCCTTGTTCGTGGTAAGGAGCTCAAGAAAGCAAACCAAGTTCGCAGTGTCCTGGTAAGAGGACAAGTGTTGCTTTCCTTTTTCGAGTTTGGGAGCGCAAGTGAGACTCCTTCCCTCTCTCCCACAATCTTCACACCTGGGTAAGATGAAGAGATTAATCGCCAAATGTGACCCACGCCCAGATGCAAAGTACCTCACGACATGGTTCATAGCAGATCTAAGAAAGAAAATCCGAAAGGATGTGAAAAAGATAAGCAGCTATGAAACGTTCAGTGTGCTCATGCGGCAGCCATTGACATTGAGGATGGCATGACCGACTCAGACACTAACAGTGATGACGGCAAGTCTAATACACAAGATAAGCGCTCGAAAATTGGTAAATCAAAGGACATTACTGAACCATCCAATGAAGATCACCTAGAGGCCATGACCTTGAAGCTAAAAGAAGATATGATGCAGGCCATGGAACAAAAACTTCACTTGTCTCAGCCGCCAACTCAGACATATCCACGGCGAGAAAATGTTTGGTGTCCACACTACATGGCAAATCATGTAGCAAATGAGTGCCCGGTCCTCAGAGCCAGGATCACTGCACAAGCAAATCCATCGCCAAGGTTGTGGTGCCATATCTGCGTCATCGGCGGCCATGATGAGAACAGTTGCATCTTTAACATGCACAACAACCCGCCTCAACCTCAACAATACCAAGCGACACCCATGCCAGTATACAAGCAACTGGCACTTGCACAAGCGCCCCCAACTTTGAGGCTAAATCCTATTCCCATTCGGACACAAGTCCCACAACTACTCATGAATCCGAATCCATGACCATATCCAAGAGCACCAAATCCAGCTCCTCAGGCAGTTCCAATACATCAATTACAAGCCAAGGAAGTAGACTCGCCATTTGAGTATGAAGCAGAGTACCCAGTGTACTATGTAGAAGGTGCAGAGGGTCTAATACTAGTTTATGCAAATCAAGTACGTCCCAACACATATCGCACACCAATCAAGTGCTACGATTGTGGAGAAAATCATCGGATCACAGAGTGCCCTCATCGTGGTAGCCCAGCTACTTTCCAACCACTCTGCAGAGATTGTGGCATAGGACATGCATGCATGGATTGTCCCATGAAAAATAAGATCCCAAAACAAATAGAGGTTAAGCTTGTTGACATCCCCATCGGCATCATTGGGGTGGACCATCAAAGTCTGGGTCCCCGGGCAAGTGTAAAGTCAGAACCTGTCAATGTAATTACACGCCAACAGAAAGAGGCCACCAAGGACCCTAACATTCCAATCCAACCAAAGTGACGTGAAAAAAAAAATTACAAGTGCCTCCACCTCTGTGAAGCAATGAGCAGCCGAGCTCATCCACATCAACTCCCGAGCCTCAAATAAAAGAAGCTCCATACCCAAATGCAAAGGTGGAAAAGGCTCGTTTTCAGGTACTTCAACAATGGGTCCAAAATGAATAAGCTCAATTTGAGGCTGAGAAACAAGCTCAAGACCCAATCCATGACTTGGTCCCACAAAGTAATGATACTGTACTTGAGCCTCTATTCCAACAACAGACTCCAGAGCATAATGTACCGCCATGTCAACTTGAAGGAGCTGCAATCTCTAGCATCCTGAGTTGCCCTGTGTCAATTCCCATCGGAATCCTCCTATGGAATTGTCCCAATCTCTGGGAGAGTTTCAAAGGATGGGTTGAACTCGCAAATCCCCCTCTACCTATGAACGACATTGAAGATATCCCTGTGCAGATGGGTGAGAGAGATGACATCTGCAACATTACTATGCCTTTCATCCACAAGGCATATAATGAATTCCAAGCCATAGTGGATGGTGGAGCAGGTGTAAATGTCCTATCAAGGGAGCTCTACGAAGAATGGGGTCTCCCACCAATGCAAAAGGCTAATTTCAACATACGCCTTGCCGACGATTCATGGGCTAAACCCTTGGGAGTAGTTTGTCCACAAAGATCGTAGGATTTTTTTTTCTTCAATTCACAATCTTGGATCTCCCCAAAAAATCCTATCAAATCTTACTGGGACGTCCTTGGTTACGGGAAGCATCAGTCCTCCATGACTAGGAAACTTATAGACTGATAATCCAGAATTGAGACACTGCAGTCAGGGTGAATGTGGGGACAAGAGCTATTAAACCAATTGTGCCTAGAGCGTTGGATGACACATCTTCAACAACAATCTCAAACAAATCAGCTCCCTTGCAACAGCATGCCATAGCGGGTGACTCACAAAGCAATGTCAATAACTGGATACAAACATTGGCAACCATCGACAACTACCATTCATTAGACCCCATCTTCTCATAGATCAATGCTAAGGTGCTATAGGGTGATCCTCCACTCCAACATGAAGAACCAATTGATCTAGAGATTCCATTCTTTATGGCTGACCTCGAATGGGATAATGAACCTGAAGAAGGTACCAATACCAATGATGACTCAGATTTTCCTTGGGACCTTGAAACAGAGGCTGCGAATGTTGAAATTGAAGATCAAATCTTTGATAATGACTTAGCCATTCTGCATGCCCTAATGGCAGTCGAGCTCCCAAAAGTTGAACCTCCGCTGTGTTGAATAACAGCAGAAGATCCCGCAAGAAAGCTGGAGGAAATCGCAGAAAAGCCAAGGCTGAGCACTTCAATGAATTCGAACGAGTCCAAAAAAGGATTGTTGAATTGTACCTTGCAAAGTCAGCTCCCTCAAAATCAGAACCATTGCCTCTTGAATGGTCCCTTGAGGGACTAGAGGGAATATGTGCAGCACATGAACCCTTACTTGGAAACACCTTACTAGTGGAAAAGTTACCCCACAATTCCCAACATAAGAAGTTTCGAAAATATAATCCACATGTGCGGATGAAGCTCGATCAAGAGACTTCAAAAAAAGAAAGAAAAGAAGAGCCTAACAAATTAATAAATGCAACTATGCCACCCAGTACACATGACACATGTCAGGCTAGTTCAACCCCATCAGAGGCCGATCTTCGCGAAGTGCCAGAATACTTCAAGAATTATACAAGTGGCAGTGCACCAATAGCAATGCCAAGACCACTCAGAGAATCTGAAGTTCAAGAAACCGATAGCATTGGAGAAACTCCAATCTATGAGGGACTAGCAAAAACACACACAATAAACCTCGCCCTTGAAGGGGAGGAAGAAAAATTGGTTTTCATTGGGAAACAACTTCGTCAAGAAGATGAAACCAAACTCAAAGAACTCCTAATGGAATACCGTGATTGCCTAGCATGGTCATACAATGTCATGAAAGGAATTTCACCAGAAGTGGTAGTACACACGATACCTATAAGGGAACGTGCTCACCCTAATCAAGTGCAAATTGCTCCTCAAGACCAATCAAAAATAGCATTTGCTACAGAATGGGGTATTTTTGCATATAGAGTCACGCCATTTGGCCTTTGTAATGCCCCAGCCACATTCCAGGGAGTCATGTTCACAGCTTTCAAGTCATTTTTGAATAAATTTTTACAGGTGTTATTGGATGATTTGTGCATCCATTCAAACAGACAAGACCACTTCAAATGTCTTGAAGAAGTACTAATCAAATGTAGGGAGTATGGCATCTCCCTAAATCCAACAAAATGCCAGTTCATGGTCACCCACGGAGTTGTTTTGGGACACATCGTCTCTCAACATGGGATTGCAACTGACATGGACAAAATCAAAGTCATCATGGAATTGCCGCCTCCTATAAATTCTAAAAATGTACAGGTCTTTATGGGACATGCCGGCTATTATAGAAGATTTATATTGTAGTATGCCATGATAGCTAGACCACTTTACAAATTATTAGTGGAGTTCTTATGGACCGAAGAGTGCGACCAAGCCTTTAAGCTTTTAAAGTGGTGCCTAATCACAGCACCCATCTTTATATCTCCCAATTGGGATATTGATTTTCATGTTCATACTTATGGATCCAAGTATGCAATTGGGAGTGTGCTTTGTCAACCTGGTGGACATAAGAAAGACTACCCCTTCTACTTCGCTAGTCGACAACTCAATGATGTAGAGATCAACTATACAACCACAGAAAGAGCAGCCCTAGCAATGGTGTATAGTGTAAAGAAATTTCGGCACTATCTACTGGCAAATGATTTTGTCTTCTACACTGACCATCAAGCATTGCTTTATCTTGTGAACCGTCTGTGTACAATAGGAAGAATAACTAGATGGCTCCTCTTGCTTCAAGAATTCAACTTCAAAATCGTGGTCCGCAAAGGTTCCCAACACTACATTGCCGATCACATGTCTCGGGTCAAGTCAGGAGAAGAAGCGACTAGAGTAGAAGACAACTTACTAGATGCCAGACTATTTCAAATAGATGTTGTTCTAGAGTGGTGTGGAGATATCATTGGGTACTTGATGGCAGGAAGACCACCCCCTAACATGAAAGTAGTAGATGCCAGAAAATTGATTCTAAAGGCTGCACCCTATCAACTCATTGCAGGACAACTGTACAAGATGGGCAAGGACTAGATCTTAAGAAGATGTGTAATGCCTCATGAGATCATGCCAATCCTGAGTGAAGTCCATGAAGGCACTGCAAGAGGACACTTCCAAGGGGAAGCCACAGCAAGAAAAGTTCTCCTCGTAGGCTACTAGTGGCCAACACTGTGGGCAGATGCCTATGAATATGTAAAAGGCTATGATGTATGCCAATGGACTATTAAACCACAACACAAAGACTTCAATCCCCTAACACCAATTGTTGCACAAAAACCATTTGAAAAATGGGTGATTGACTATGTGGGTCCCATACATCCCAGCAGTAAAAGGAACACAAGCATGCTACATCATTATGGCCACTGATTACTTTACAAAATGGGCTAAAGCTAAAGCAGTTAGAAAGGCAGATGCTAGAAGCACAGCAAGATTCTTATATGAAAATGTGATCACCTGATTCGGATGCCCTATTGAAATTGTGTCGGATAGAGGCACTCATTTTGTCAATGAGGTAATCCAAGAACTCTTGTCTGGCTTCATGGTAATCCATAGAAAAAGCACACCCTACTACCCCCAAGGGAATGGACTAGCAAAATCCACCAACAAAATAATATGCATTATCCTCACCAAGGTAGTAGAATCACCGCGTTTTGATTGGGCAAAGAAACTGAATGCTGCCTTATGGGCATATAGAACCACATTCAAGGTTAGTACAAGGAACACACCTTTTCAATTGGTGTATGGCCTTGAAGCTGTGGTCCCACTCAAATTTGTAATACCAAGTCTACGCATCGCAATACAAGAACGCATGGGTGACCATGAATCCTTGAAAGAAAGGCTCTATCAGTTGGAGAAGCATACAGAGACGACTAGTCACCTACCATGCCATGACAATAGAAAAACGCGAAGAAAGGCATGGTTTGATAGAAATCTGAAAGCTAAAGACATCAAGGAAGGCGACTTAGTCCTATTATACATTGCCAAAGTACACAAGGGAAAACTGAAGTATCCAGGTCAAGGACCCTACCGAGTATGAAAGATGAATCCCATCGGAGCTGTGTTGCTAGAAACATTGGATGGAGCCCAATTCAACACAACAATAAACGGGAGCCGACTGAAGCACTACTATATCAACACGCAAGCCATCCCTGGCAAAAACGAAGATTTGGGAAACCAAGTCTTCCTTAGTTAGGATTAGATTTTATCACGAGCACTCACTAGCATATGCACGTATTTGCACATATAATTTGCACTAGATTGTTACATGCACACTCACTGCCATATGCACATTTTTGCACATGTAGAAAGACCTAATCAATTTTGTATTAGGGATGATTGAGTCTTAGTTTCCCTATAAAATCCCACAAATAAGCATATAGTTAGACACATCATGTGCACTCACATGATTTTGCATAGGCACATAATAGATTGCATCAATAATAGTATCACACACTCTCATTCCATACTCTCAAAGCATGCAATGAATTCACAACCATGACAAGAAGCTATGCCAAAACTCAAGATGAATTGGCAAAAGATTCTGCAGCCTTCGCAACGAGACCCTGCCAAACATGACAGCCGTCTCCTATATGCTATAATATTAGACTTGCATACAAATTATCTACAAGCTCAATGATACGAGTGCAATTGCATCCAACATGTATGCAAGATAGCAAGAAATGCCAGCCTCAACAACGAGACCCCCGCCAAACCTCTTCCCAAGAAGGTTCGATGGCAGTGTCCGCAACCTCAGCAATGACTACCCCTCCTTAAGAGAAGATAATCTTCTTGACTACATACCACAAATTGTATGGTGCAAAAGCATTACAACAGGAACGACTAGATTACGCACATAGCATCTCAACTCTGAAATCAAATAAGCCATAACCCGAGGACGGGTAATAAAATGGATCCGGGAGTATGTTGACTCTGTGCCAACATGAACTTATGTAGAAAGAGAATGTGTTACAACTTTGTGTTACAACTTCTACATACGACTTCTACATGTAGAAAGAGAATGTGTTACAACTTTGTGTTACAACTTTGTGATACAAATTTATGTTACAACTTTGTATTACAAATTTGTGTTACAATTCCTACATGTAGAGAGAGAAGCTCTCTAGCTTGTATAAATAGCCCATAATGGAATGAAGCCCACACTCTTTGGGGCATTGTGTTGAGTCTACTTTGGTATTCCAAGCATTTGTCTCAAGTGTCCATGCTTCCTTGCACTCCACATCCAAAAGCATGTCCTAACCTTGCAACTCCTCCTCCCCTCTCCTCCAACCTTGCAACCCATCCTCTCCCTCTCCTCCTCCCTCCTCCTCCTTCCTCCTCCTCCTTCCTCCTCCTCCTCCTCCTCCCTCCTCCTCCTCCTCCTCCTTCCTCCTCCTCCTCCCTCCTCTCTCTTCTTTGCCCCATGGTCTTACACCTTCTTCCTCTCCCACTCCTATGCTCCCCCTAAACCCTTTGTTCCTCATCCCTTAAACTCATGATTTATGAGGGAGACGAGTTTTCCACCATGTACTCTACCTTGAACCTTGGAACCTCCTTCTAACCCTGGACTCCTTCTAAACCTTGGAACCTCCTTCTAAACCCTAGAACTCCTTCTAAACCCTAGAACCTCCTTCTAACCCTGGAACCTTTTTCTGAACCTTGGATCCTCCTTCTAATCCTGGACTCCTTCTAAACCCTAGAACCTCCTTCTAAACCCTGGAACTCCTTCTAAACCCTGGAACCTCCTTCTAACCCTGGAACCTCCTTCTGAACCCTTAAACTCCTCCTAAACCCTACAACCCCCAATGAAGGCAAAAGCCTTCATCACCTCAATCATGATGATACACGTTCCTTTTACACATGCATGCACTTTGTTTGCTTACCACACATAAGCCTACATCTCTCACCAAAACACAGGTCCTAAGCTACATGTATACTACAACGACAACCCCAATATATCTGTAGGTGACAAAAAGCCTTGGAACCCTACATACTAAGAGAACCCTACTCTTCCTATGAAAGCAGTAGGTAGATGCCTATGAATATGTAAAAGGCTATGATGTATGCCAACAGACTACTAAGTCACAACCCAAAGATTTCAATCCCCTAACAACAGTTGTTGCACAAAAACCATTTGAAAAATGGGGGATTGACTATGTGGGTTCCATCCATCCAGCAACAAAAGGAACACAGGCATGTTACATCATTATGGCCGCTGATTACTTTACAAAATGGACTGAAGCTAAAGCAGTCAGAAAGGCAAATGCCAGAAGCACAACAAGATTCTTATATGAAAATATGATCACCCGATTCGGATGCCCCATTGAAATTGTGTCGAATAGAGGCACACATTTTGTCAATGAGGTAATCCAAGAACTCTTGTCTAGCTTTATGGTAATCCATAGAAAAAGCACACCCTACTACCCCCAAGGGAATAGACAGGTCGAATCCACCAACAAAATAATATGCATTATCCTCACCAAGGTAGTAGAACCACAGTGATCTGATTGGGCAGAGAAACTGAATGCAACCTTATGGGCATACAGAACCATACTCAAAGTTAGTACAAGGAACACACCTTTTCAATTGGTGTACGGCCTTGAAGCTGTGGTCCCACTAGAATTTGTAATACCAAGTCTACGCATAGCAGTACAAGAACGCATGGGAGACCATGAATCCTTGAAAGAAAGACTCTATCAATTGGAGAAGCATACAGAAACAAGACTAGTCACCTACCATGCCATGACAACAGAAAAACTTAGAAGAAAGGCATGGTTTGACTGAAATCTTAAAGCTAAAGACATCAAGGAAGGTGACTTGGTCCTGTTATACAATGCCAAAGTACACAAGGGGAAATTGAAGTATCTAGCTCAAGGACCCTACTGAGTAAAAAAGATGAATCCCATCGGAGCTGTGCTGCTAGAAACATTGGATGGAGTCCAATTCAACACAACAATAAATGGGAGCTGACTGAAGTGCTACTACTTCAACATGCAAGCCATCCTCGACAAAAACGAAGATTTGGGAAACCAAGTCTTCCTTAGTTAGGATTAGATTGTATCACGAGCACTCACTTGCATATGTACATCTTCGCACATATAGGTAGCATCAATCGATTTTAACCTAGGGCTCAAACATGATGCCTAAGTTCTAGCTGCCCTATGAAAATCCCAGCAACAAAAAAAAGCATATAGTTAGTCCCTACCTAGCTACTAGGTCACATGCACTCATACGCTTTCGCTTAGACACATAGATGATTGCATGAATAATTGTACCACACACTTTGATTCCACACTCTCAAAACATGTATAAAAATAAGATCTCTCACAAACACATAGAAAGGTCATACTTGCATGCCAACCAATCTAATGATCAATGGTACAACATGCACATGGATGCAGGTTCAGAAAAGATGCCACCACTAAAGAGGATGTGCAAAAAGAGCCCACCGCCTCAACCACGAGACCCCATCCAGAGTTTGCAGCCATCTACATCCTCTCAACCACAACAACCACAGGCATTTGTGGTCCAGAGCGATAGCTCCGAAGAGGATTCAATGCATGACCAAGAAGAACAAATGCCACCCCAGTCACCACTGGCCTAGACAACCATTTATGGGGCCCAGTCACTGGAACTTGTTTGGCCACTTACATCAATTTATGCTCTTTCCCAAGAAGCAACATCTTACTTAGAGCAAAGGGGTCTAGGCAGTATGCATGAGAGCCTAAAATCCTTGGAGGACAGTCCTACAATGACCACATACATCAGGGACTTTCTCCATTCTTACCACTACAGCAATGCACAAGTTGGCAAGTACGGTACAATCACTATACATCAAATCCCACTAAACATTATCCTCGATAGTATAGTCATTCAAAGGGATTTCTCACTGCCAACACACGGTGCCAAATACCCTACATGGCCTGCTGATGCAAAGTTTCTCAAAGTACAACCTCTCCTCACCAAGGGCACACTGTTCCATAAGGACAGCATATTGCTTCGCACAATCCTTAACCATTGCCTCAAGGAAGTAGCACAATTCCTATCCACAATCCTGGGGGTTAAGTGCAATAAGAATCGATCCTTTCCACTCCACACATTTGTTTTGTTGAGTAGGAAGCTAAAGCAAGACTGGGTCCAGCACTTAGTCATCTTCTTTACAAAGAAACTAGATGGTTCATCAGGCCAAAAATGTAAAATTCCACACTTATTGGCTATAATCATCAAAAAAGAGCTACAAGAAAGAGAAATGACTCTGCCCCAATCACCAAAACCAATTGAGGAGTTGGACATACCCTTCTCACCAGTATGGGAGCCATCACCAACATCTCCTACTATCACATTGACAAGTGCAGATGTCTTAGAAGAAATACCTATTCTGGAGGTCGGGATTGAGGAATTGTCCCATGAGATGCTACAGCTCGGTGCACAACTGCAACCAATATATCTCTAACAACAGTAGTAACTAGAGCCTGAGGGAAGATTGGCACCAGAGCTTGAGGAAAGATCAGCACCAGAGCCTGAGGCTACATCATCACTAGAACTGCCCATCGATGCCATGCCAATCGATGAGCCACAATCGATGAGCCACAAGGGGAGCTAGTGCCAGATCAATAGTATGACTATTGTACACAAGGGACTAAAATACCATTGGAACAACCTCCCCCAAGTACTAGAAAATCATCGGGATGGCTACATGGGCACCACTTGTATCAGTAGTATTGCCAGACCTCATCACCGTCTGTCATTCTCCAACATCAAGCTAGCCAAATGATCCAAATGTCAGAACTATTCACTAGCTTGGCCAAGGAAGAATATGCAAGAGAATTGGACAGACACACTACAACAAAAATCGAAGACCAATTCCAGGCAATCGCCATAGAGATCAAGGCACTTCCATTGCAAATAGATGAGAAGGAGGTAGAAGAAGTGTGCATGAACCAAGCTCTCCAAGCTCAAGAGAAGGCAGTGAGGGATGTGACCTCCAACCTCCACCAAAGTCAAACAAAGCTGATAGTAGCAGTACAAGCAATGGCAATCCTATAGACCTACTATAACTCCTTGACATCCGCACATGCTCAGCAAATGGAAGTAGTGGCACAAGCTCAACTCACTCTAATTCACGAGCTCCAGGATTGCAAAGACAAGCTTGAAGACATGAAACAATCTTTGATAGTACGTGCCTTTAGCATTAACGAGCTTATAAGGGAATGGAACCAACTTGCTACCACTCAAGAGGCCAGCACTTTACAAGCACAAGTCTTGGACCAATGGATAACACATGATAGGTCTTCTAAGGTTGGTGGTCCCTCTATTAGCACCTCCCCAGCCTCCTCGAAAACCACCCCATCGACCTCATTGATAGTACTATCTATACTCACCTCCGGGAGTAGGTGGTTGGTATGGTACATAATAGGGTTGAGGATAAAAGTATGGTGCCCCAACCAGATTGGGTACAGGGTCTTGAAGCAAAGGGGGATTAGGAAGAAATGAGGGTGGAATGATAGGAGGGGAAGGTGGCTCAGATGCTTTTCTAGGAGCAGAAGGTACAAGTGCTTCCCTAAAGAATACTCTGGTAGAAGCTTCCTTAACCCATTGAGATACCTACACTTGGAAGCATCATATCCATGGATTTCACAAAATATACAACTTCTGATCTGGGCCTCATAGGATGATTGTCCATCCATGCTTGTTCTATCTTCCAGACCTTCTTTGATTTCTTCTAATTCTTTCTTGGGTTGTTGCCATGCCGATGATCCCTCCTCTCTCAAGGGTTGGGTGGTTGAAGTCGGCCATGAGGCAAAACTTAACTGTGACCATTCCATCTTCACTACCTCCCTTAAGAAATCTTGTAGTGAGGCATGTTCAAGGAGTTTGTCAACTAGTCTTATAGCAATGGTGGGAGGCAATAATTTCAAAAAACACCCTTTCATGATAGCATCATTAGGTGTCATGGACATCTTGGGAGCCAAGACCCTCATCCTTGTGTACATCTCAAAGATGCTTTCCCCAGGCTTCATAGTGTCAGTGGACAATCATATGTTCAAAATTCTCCAATTTGAAAGTCTGTAAGAATTCCTCCCTTATTAGAGATGTCCAAGTTTGCAAATGGTCAAGGGGAATTGACTATATCGTACATCAACTGCATCCTCCAATGACGAAGGAAAGATGTGTAGGAAGGCATGCTCATTCTCCACACCTTTAGCCCCATCCCTTTCCTTCAATCCTGTTCCCTCCTTTCCGTTCATCCTTTCTCTCTCTTCTCTTCCTTTTCCATCAACCAAAAGATTCGTTTCTCTCTCCTTTCTCTCAATTTCAGTTTCTTAAATATTTAAGAAAAGAAAACATGAATATAAATTCTCCATACTTGGCTAAGGTCGCTGAAGGTTTTGTAGATAAGATGTACACTCGGTTTTGTAGATAGGCTCCTTGATTCTTCCTCTTGCTCCTTCTTGCTCCAACTGATTGAGATAAGAATGAATGAAGAGAAGATAACCTTTTTATACTTCTTTAGGGCAAATTAAGGCTTTCCTTTTCCAGCACTCTCTTTTCTTTTTCCTTTTCTTTCCTTTCACTAGTCTTTTTCCTTTTCCTTTCCTTTCACTATCCTTTTTCCTTTTCCTTTCCTTTCACCCTTCTCTCTCTTTCATACTAAGCACAATTATTATTCTTGATTAATTATACTCAATTATTTTCATAATAAACATGCATTTTTAAAAACTATTAACCTCACAAATAGTTTTCTATAGGCATCCTTTTCTTGATTGATAAATATCCTATTAAGCATAAAAGATTTCATAATAATTAAACTTAATTATTTTCTTAATAAATACAAGTTTTTTTTAATTACTAACCTCACAAATACTTCTCATGTCAATTGTTACTCAAAATTGGCTATCCATTGAATCAAACCTTTTTTAAAACCACTAACTTTACGAACTCTTAGGTGTGTTATCTAAATGAGTACCTATTGGATGGGCCCTCCACTTTGCACCTAAGTCAATACCACCTAGGTTGAGAGGCATGCAAAGTATTGTGTCCATCCGATAAGCTTTGCATTGTCGATCAAGCATTAAACATCATTTTTTTGCACATTCCTAAAAAAACATGGTCCTAGGTGTGTTATTCCAACATGTACTTATTGAATGGGCGCTCTGCTTTGAAAGCATGTAAATACCACCTAGGTTGAGGTGCATGCAAAGTATTGTGTCCATCGGATAGGCCTTTTAGTGTCAATCAAGCATTAAATACTGTTTTTGCCTCAACGTCATGCACAACCATATAAAAACATGGTCCTAAGTGTTTTATTCCAATAAGTACTTATCAGATGGATGCACCACTTTGCAAGCATGTAAATACCACCTAGGTTGAGATGCATGGAAAGTATTGTGTCCATAAAATATGATTTGCATGGTCAATCACACATTATACACCATTTTTCCCCTTGTGTTATGCACCATCATAAAAAAACATTGTCCTAAGTGTGTTATTCAAACAAGAACTTATCGTATGGGTGCACAACTTTGCACCCAAGTCCATACCATCTAGCTTGAGGTATGTGCAAAGTATTTTGCCCATTGGATATGCTTTTCATGCTCGATCATGCATTATATATTGTTTTTTCCCTAGTGTTATGCACAACCGTCAAAAAACGTGCTCCTAGGTGTGTTATCTGAACAAGTACTATCGGATGGGTGCACCACTTCACACCCAATTCAATACCATCTAGGTTGAGATGCATGCAAAGTATTGTGTCCATCGGATATGCATTGTATGGTCGATCAAGAATTAAACATCATTTTTTCCTTAGTGTCATGCACAACCATATAAAAACATGGTCGTAGGTGTGTTATTCCAATAAGTACTTATTGGATGGACATGCCACTTTGCAAGCATGTAAATACCACCTAGATTGAGATGCGTGCAAAGTATTGTGTCCATCAGATATGATTTTCATGATCGATCATGAATTATACACCGTTTTCCCCTAGTGTTATGCACCACCGTAAAAAAACAGAGTCCTAGGTGTGTTATTTGAACAAGAACTTATCGTATAGACACGCAACTTTGTATGCAATTTCCATACCATCTAGGTTGAGGTGTGCAAAGTATTGTGCCCATCGCATATGCTTTGAATGGTCGATCAAAAATTAAACATTGTTTTTGCCTTAGTGTCATGCACAACCATATAGAAACATAGTCCTAGGTGTGTTATTCCAACATGTACTTATCGGATGGGTGCTCCACTTTGCAAGCATGTAAATACCACCTAGATTGAGACACGTGCAAAGTATTGTGTCCATCGGATAGGCTTTGCAGTGTCAGTCAAGCATTAAATACTGTTTTTGCCTCAATGTCATGCACAACCATATAAAAACATGGTCCTAGGTGTGTTATTCCAATAAGTACTTATCGCATGGATGCGCCACTTGTCAACCATGTAAATACCACCTAGTTTGAGACGTGTACAAAGTATTGTGTCCATCGAATATGATTTGCATGGTCGATCATGCATTATACACCATTTTCCCCCTAGTGTTATGCACCATCATAAAAAAACATAGTCCTAGGTGTATTATTCAAACAAGAACTTAGCGTATGGGCATGCAACTTTGCACCCAAGTCCATACCATCTAGCTTGATGTATGTGCAAAGTATTGTGCGAATCGCATATGCTTTGAATGGTCGATCAAGAATTAAACATCGATTTTGCCTTGGTATCATGCACAACCCTATAAAAACATGGTCATAGGTGTGTTATTCCAACATGTACTTATCGGATGGGCACTCCACTTTGCAAGCATGCAAATACCATCTAGTTTGAGGCATGTGCAAAGTATTGTGACCGTCGAATAGGCTTTGCATTGTTAATCAAGTATTAAATACCATTTTTGCCTCAATGTGATGTACATCCGTAAAAAACACGCTCCTAGGTGTGTTATCCAAACAAGTACTCATTGGATGCGTGCACCACTTTGCATGCAAGTCAATGCCATCTATTTTAAGATTCATGCAAAGTATTGTGTCCATAGGATATGATTTGCATGCTCAATCATGCATTATACAATGTTTTCCTCCTAATCGTCAATAAAAGCGCTCCGAGGTGTGTTATCCAAACAAGTACTTATGGGATGGGCATGCCACTTTGCATGCATGTCAATATCACTTGAATAGAGACATGTGCATAGTATTTAGGTCGCCTTAGTGTCATGCATAAGCGTAAAAAAACATTGTCCTAGGTGTGTTATTCTAATAAGTACTAATCGGATTGATGCACCACATTGCATGAAACTCAATACCACCTAGTCTGAGGTGTGTGCAAAGTATTGTGTCCATCGGATATGCTTTGCATGTTTGATCACGTATTATATACTATTTTTCCCCAAGTGTTATGCACAACCGTCAAAAAATGTGCTCCTAGGTGCGTTATTTGAATAAGTACTATCGAATGGGCATGCCACTTTACACCAATTAAATAACATCTAGGTTGAGATGCGTGCAAAGTATTGTTTCCATCTGATATTCTTTGTATGGTCAATCAAAAATTAAACATCATTTTTTCCTTAGTGTCATCCACAACCATATAAAAACATGGTCGTAGGTGTGTTATTCCAATAAGTACTTATAGTATGGATGCTCCACTTTGTACGCATGTAAATACCACCTAGTTTGATATGTGTGCAAAGTATTGTGTCCATCGGATATGATTTGCATGGTCGATCACGCATTATACACTATTTTTGTGATGCACCACCATAAAAAAACATAGTCCTAGGTGTGGTATTCGAACAAGAACTTATCTTATGGGAGCGCAACTTTGTATACAATTCCATGCCATCTAGGTTGAGGTGCCTACAAAGTGTTGTGCCCATTGCATATGCTTTTAATTGTGGATCAAGAATTAAACATCGTTTTTGTCGAGTTTTTGCCTTAGTGTCATGCACAACCATATAAAAACATGGTCCTAGGTGTGTTATTCCAACATGTACTTATCGGATGGGCACTTTGCTTCACAAGAATGTAAATACCATGTAGGTTAAGGTGCGTGCAAAGTATTGTGTCCATTGGATAGGCTTTGCAGTGTCAATCAAGGATTAAATACCATTTTTGCCTCAATGTCATGCACAACCATATAAAAACATGGTCCTAGGTGTGTTATTCCAATAAGTACTTATCGGATGGACATGCAACTTTGCAAGCATGTAAATACCACCTAGGTTGAGACATGTGAAAAGTATTGTGTCCATCGGATATGATTTGCGTGGTTGATCATACATTATACACCGTTTTCTCCCTAGTGTTATGCACCATCATAAAAAAACATGGTCCTAGGTATGTTATTCAAACAAGAACTTATCTTATGGGCATGCAACTTTGCACCTAAGTCCATACCATCTAGCTTGAGGTACGTGCAAAGAATAATGGGCATCGTATATGCTTTGAATGGCCAATCAAGAATTAAACATCGTTTTTGCCTTGGTGTCATGCACAACCATATAAAAACATGGTCCTAGGTGTATTATTCCAACATGTACTTACCAAATGGGCACTCCACTTTGAAAACATGTAAATACCATCTAGTTTGAGGTGCATGCAATGGTATTGTGCCCATCGGATAGGCTTTGCATTGTTAATCAAGCATTAAACATCGTTTTTACCTCAATGTGATGCACATCCGTAAAAAACACGCTCCTAGGTGCGTTATCCGAACAAATACTAAAAATATTCAAAAGAGACTAATTTTTTCTATAATTTTTCCACAGGAAGACGGCAAAAGATTTCATTCCTGGGATGGAGGTGATATTATGTTACCAAAGAGAAGTAGTTGCATTTGCTACAATCCATGATAGTGATCCAAATTCTCTTTGTCAGTTTCAAAGACTTGGCGAAGATAAGGTTGTAGTTATTGTATCAAAGATTCTTAGTGTACATGTTGAGCCAAAGCATAAGTGTGGAGATATGGAAGTACTTGGAGATGTTATGCCTTTGTGAAAGTTACTAATGATGGTATGGATTATAACACAACGTCATTGGATGGTCCTTATTATGAGGAAGGAAAAGATTTGAGATGGAGCATGCAATTTTTGAAGATTAAAAAGGGACATGGTTTTCAATGATAGAGATAGAGTATACTATAATTTCAAAGGACTTAAAGAATATGCCTACAAGCTAAGCTTTGTCCCTTCGACATGGATGATTTCAATGAACTCAAGTACAGAAGTGACATCTTATTGGGAGTGGACGAGTTCATTGATACAGAGAAAGATAAAGAATTTAGAAGCAATGCTTGCTCTGGAGTTAATGAAATCTTGCATATTGAGAAAGGCAAAGGCATCAAAAGTGTTGTCTATTTAGAATTAGATGATTTCAATGCACTCCTCTATAGAAGTGACATCTTATTAGGAGTAGATGAGTTGAGTAGTACTGTGAAGGCAAAAGACTTCAAAAGCGATGTCTTATCAGGAGTTGATGAATTCACACACATTGAGAAAGATAAAGATATCATCAGTGAGTTCTATGGTATTGTGAAGGCAAAAGACTACAGAAGCAATGTCTTATCTAGAGTCTATGAATTCACCCATGTCAAGAAAGATAAAGATATCATTTGTGTTGTCTCCTCAAACTTGGATGATTTCAAAGCATTTAACTGTAGAAGTGATATCTTATCAGGAGTGGATGAGTTCATTGGTACCAATAAAGCAAAAGGTTTCAGAAGTGATGTCTCGTCTGGAGTGGATGAATTCATACACATTGTCAAGGAGCACAAAGAGTTCGAAAGTGTTGGCTTATCAAACATGGATGACATGGATATTGAACTCAAATGGTCCAAAGATTACTTCAAGGGACAAGAATGAAATCAACAAAGAACTATTCAGTATTTGACTTTGACAGTGATAAGATAAACGTTGCAACATCCCATGAAAACACAGTGACAAATAAATTCAATGGAGAGAAGTGTAGAATTTCTAAAAACTTGGATGTACAAAAGAAACCAATAAAAGACTATTCGGTATTTGACTTTAAATGTAATAAGATGAAGGATGCAACATCCCATAAAAATAAAGTGACAAATAAATTTGATAAGGAGAAGTGTACAAACTTATAGAAGAAACGGACATACATATGCATGAAAAGAAAGCGAGTCCAGGTAGATGTAGGAAAGCAACCAAAGAGAATAAGAGTATTGAATGAAGATGTTATGCTAAAAGCAATGCAATCTACATGTTGCAAGCAAACTTGTATGCATTCCATTAACTTACTTGACATCAAGGGATGTAGAGAACAGGGTTGGCAAAGAAGAGGGAGCAAAAGAAATGGATACCTACTCACGAGGCTCTCTTGCTTTCTGGTAAATGATATGAAAAAACCAAATTTTGAACAACAGATAAAGCCTCGTATAAATGGAAAAAGTATTTGCAATAATGCATATCACATTACTACAGGATTCTCACATGACACATACTGGGATTTGGCAAATAAAGCAAAGTATGGAGTAAAGTTTAACATTCATGGAAACATATGAAGGCCCAAAACAAGAGCCTCAATAGTGTCGGCAATAGCAATTTTAAAAGACTACATTCATGAAAATGCTTTATCTCAACCCCATCTATCTGAAATGCATCTTCCGATAGCTTTGACAAAAAAAGAAGTGTTTAAGTCTATTGGAGAAACACAAAGGCAAAGAGGGCATGCTCTGACATCTTTTCACAATTTGTATACTCTTTTAAAGAAGAACTTTGTACATGTTAAAATCCCAAAAGGGCAAAAAATGTCAGTGTAGTGATTGTGATGATCTAAAGAGCACTTGAGAGTGCAACGTCTCTAGAACAAAGAGAATCATACAAAAAAAAAAAGAGAATTTCATCATGGATTGGTTCAGCATTCTAGACTAAAATATGCATTTTGGAAGGAGCAAGCTATTTCTCATCCAAATGAGTACTATTATGGATAAATTTGACCAAGATAAAAGGCATAAATATGTGTGTGTGCTTGTATGTGTGGCAATAGTATAATAAAATATGGTGTGCATAGGGCCCAAGGTTGAGGTGGCAGGGCATGACCATGTGCCACCCTTCCACATAAGAGGACCCATAAGGTGTGTTGTACATAATCCATGGTAGTAATATTATAAAATATTAAGGTGGCATGGTTCCTCCATGTGCCACCCCTCCACCTAGGCAGTCCCATGCCTGCATTTAGTGAAACATGGACCAAG
Source organism: Dipteris shenzhenensis (assembly GCF_047967505.1). NCBI lineage: Eukaryota > Viridiplantae > Streptophyta > Polypodiopsida > Gleicheniales > Dipteridaceae > Dipteris > Dipteris shenzhenensis. The sequence goes on along the minus strand of NC_141601.1, from coordinate 43,929,473 downwards.
GACCATGGGAGAAGTAATATAAAATAGGTGGAGATGGATATTAAATTGGATTATTCCCTCCATGTAGGATAGGCCCATGTGGGGGGGGGTGGTAGATAGTCAAAGTATGCAAGTTAAATAATGGGGAAAGTAGGATGAGGTGGAAAGGCTCCTTGTGCCAACAATCCTCCACTTGTCCTCCTAGATGTTTGAATGTATTATAAAATTGGGAAGAGACCAAGGGAGTATCTTAGACTTGGGATATGGGGTTTGATTTATGTGGAAAAATGAGGCAAAGGGTTGTTGCACACAGTTGAGAGTGCATAGCCACCTAGCCCACATGGGAGACTTTTCCACATACACCATGCATGTGGGAGGATATATTTATTGGGAGAGACCCTCTCTCTTGGCTATGTAAGGAGGGGGCTATTCCTTGATGTAACACGCTCATTCTTGTAAAGCCACCTAACTAGTACTTTGATTTTCCCCCCCATCCTTCTTTTCAAATAAAGCATGGCTCTCTTCCCTGATGTCCCCATCTCTACATTCTACCTCCCATCATGTACATGCTCCTCTTCCCCCTCTCCCTTCCCCCTTGTGCCATAGTCCCCCTCTTCATTCTCACCCCTCTTAATCCCATTTCCCCACCCATGTTAACGCTTCTCCCCTCACGTTCCCTTTTTCTTTATGGCCCCCCGAGCGTTGCCATGTTTAGCGTCAAGCCTCGTGCATTGATTTCTTTTTCTAGATTATAGAATTGGTGTGGCTGCTGGGATCGAAATCTCCACAGTTAGTGGTGTAAAATTTGTTACTCCTACGGCTGGGTGTAGTTTTGCAGCACCTTCCATGTGCGGTTCTTTGCTTCTACGCCTCCAGTCTGTGTGCCTTCTACTCGCAATTCCTACACAACTGCACCAAGCGCATCTGCAAAACTGCAACACCCGCATGCCCTCTGGTTATGACCGGCGCATCAGCGCATCACAGACAGATCGTTACTGCTATAAAAGGAGGGGGCTATTCCTTGATGTAACACACTCTTTTTTGTAAAGCCACCTAGCTAGTACTTTGATTTCCCCCCCCCATCCTTCTTTTCAAATAAAGCATGGCTCTCTTCCCTTGATGTCCCCATCTCTACATTCCACCTCCCATAATGTACATGCTCCTCTTCTCCGTCTTCCTTCCCCCTTGTGCCATAGTCTCCCTCTTCATTCTCACCCCTCTTAATCCCATTTCCCCACCCATGTTAACGCTTCTCCCCTCATGTTCCCTTTTCCTCTATGGCCCCCCGAGCGTCGCCATGCTTAGCGTCAAGCCTCATGCATTGATTTCTTTTTCTAGATTATAGAATTGGTGTGGCTATTGGGATCGAAATCTCCACTTCTAGTGGCATAAAATTAGTTACTCCTACGGCTGGGTGTAGTTTTGCAGCACCTTCCGTGTGCGGTTCTTTGCTTCTGTGCCTCCAATTTTTGTGCCTTCTACTCGCAATTCCTACACAAGTGCACATATTTTGGCTGGCAAATCTTCTAGTCGTACCAAGCGCATCTGCAAAACTGCAACACCCGCACGCCTAGTTACAACCGGCACATCTGCGCATCGCGGACAGATCGTTGCTGCTATAAAAGGAGGGGGCTATTCCTTGATGTAACACGCTCATTCTTGTAAAGCCACCTAGCTAGTACTTTGATTTTCCTCCCCATCCTTCTTTTCAAATAAAGCATGTCTCTCTTCCTTTGATGTCCCTATCTCTACATTCCACCTCCCATCATGTACATGCTCCTCTTCCCCCTCTCCCTGCCCCCTTGTGCCATAGTCCCCCTCTTCATTCTCACCCCTCTTAATCCCATTTCCCCACCCATGTTAACGCTTCTCCCCTCACGTTTCCTTTTCCTCGATGGCCCCCCGATCATTGCCATGCTTAGCGTCAAGCCTCGTGCATTGATTTCTTTTTCTAGATGATAGAATTGGTGTGGTTGCTGGGATCGAAATCTGCACAGCTAGTGGCGTAAAATTTGTTACTCCTACGGCTAGGTGTAGTTCTACAGCACCTTCCGTGTGCGGTTCTCTGCTTCCGTGCCTCCAGAGTCTATGTGCCTTCTACTCGCAATTCCTGCACAACTGCGTGTATTTTGGCTGGCGAATCTTCTAATCGTACCAGGCGCATCTGCAAAACTATAACACCTGCACACCCCCTAGTTACGATCGGCGCATCTGTGCATCGCAAACAAATCGTTACTATTTTTTTGAGTTCATGCGTCTTCTAGCGCATCTACGTATCACGGACAGATCGCAACTGTTTTCCTGAGTTCCTGTGTCTTTTGGTCGTGACTGCCGGGCTTCTGCAAAAGATCTCGTGCCCCTCCCTCTCTTCTCTTCTTCTTCTTCTCCCACTTCTGCAAAAGATCTCGCCCCCCTGCCCCGCATGCCCCTAGTTACAACCGGCGCATCTGCACATCACAGACAGATCGTTACTGCTATAAAAGGAGGGGGCTATTCCTTGATGTAACACGCTCATTCTTGTAAAGCCACCTAACTAGTACTTTGATTTCCCCCCCCATCCTTCTTTTCAAATAAAGCATGGCTCTCTTCCCTTGATGTCCCCATCTCTACATTCCACCTCCCATCATGTACATGCTCCTCTTCCCCCTCTCCCTTCCCCCTTGTGCCATAGTCCCCCTCTTCATTCTCACCCCTCTTAATCCCATTTCCCCACCCATGTTAACACTTCTCCCCTTACGTTTCCTTTTCCTCTATGGCCCCCCGAGCGTTGCCATGCTTAGCGTCAAGCCTTGTGCATTGATATCTTTTTCTAGATTATAGAATTGGTGTGGTTGCTGGGATCGAAATCTCCACGGCTAGTGGTATAAAATTCGTTACTCCTACGGTTGGGTGTAGTTCTATAGCACCTTCTGTGTGCGGTTCTCTGCTTCTGCACCTCCAGTTTGTGTGCCTTCTACTCGCAATTCTTGCAGAATTGTGCATATTTTGGCTGGCGAATCTTCTAGTCGTACCAGGCGCATTTGCAAAACTGCAACACCCACATGCCCCCTGGTTACAACCGGTGCATCTGCGCATCGCGGATAGATCGTTACTGCTATTTTGTGTAAAATATCACGTGGTAGGCCAAAGCTACACCCTTAGCATATAGTTATGTAGACAAAAATGGTTGTGATTCTCACATCCAAAGGTTGAAGGTTAAAGGTGAAGATGTTCAAGGTATCTTTTTTTATGTAAGACATTCTTGAACCTTAAAACTCAAACTTTAATTTGTGCAAACATGCATGCATTTCCTCTTTTGTTCTTTCTCCGAAATCCTATCTATGGTTTGAAGTTGAATGAGAGACTACCAAAATCTCTCAACATACAAAGCAATAATCTCTTTTTCTAATTGATGCAAACTATCCCATTGTTGGCGGACTTTCGACTTGAATTGCATCAGAAGAAAGTCTTTCTTCAATTCCTTCCAAGTAGTTGGTCATCTTTTACTATTTTTTACCACATTCCACCATAGTGCCGCATTGTCAACAAGATGGTTAACAAAACATTTAATTTTGTCTTTTTCAAGAAATCTTTCACCCTGGAAATAATCATCATGCTGACTAATCCATGTTAAAACAATTTTTACATCTGTCTTCCCATCATATTTTTGAAAAGTAAAAGATTTTTGAGTAATTTTATTTTCCTTCTTTTCTCTCAATGCAGATTTAACAGCTCTACAAATCACTCCCTCAAAATCAGATCCTGACTTACTCTCATCTCTCGCATGTCTCTTTCTTTTCTTGTTCTTAGATCTCTCAAACTCTTTCTCTAATTTCTCTCGATGATCTCTCTCTTGCTTTGGAATCTGGACCTTTAGTGGCTGCTGATTCAGTGTAGCTCTATTTTAAATGGGATGACTCCCAAGTGTCCTTATAAGCTTTGCAATCTACACGCACAAAGATCATCGTGGCCTCTATGTGATGGGGCTACTTGAATGGGGCAAATCCCAAGGCCTTATTGTGTCTGTGTACACGTTGGCTGGCAATGGTTGCTGCTGCAGACTATGTGTGGATTGATGGACTGAACGGCAGTGAAAAGCAATGCACAATGGCCAAGTGGCCCAAGTCTATAGAAGGCTCCAGATGGCACGTCACGCAGGAGCTACTTCAAGAGCCAAATGTACACGGCTGGGCGCGTGGCAATCTGTAGATGGAAGACTAGAGCTAGTGGAGTGCAAGTCATTTAATAGTCTGCATTATGCAGTGTGCAGAATCCACAGACATGCATGCATAGGGAGACTACCTATTTCCAAGGTGGAGGCGGTTGTAGGCGAACACGCACAGTTGCAGAGGGAGACTCCCAGAGTCCTAGTCTCGATGTAGAGGCACCTGACTACTACAATTGCACAATGTGGACGGGTGGTGAAGGATACAGCTCCCCAAGGTTAGAGATCTCGCTTCGAAATTCATGAAGGCATGGCAGCTACCAGCACTGGCAGATGAAGATTGCAGCTTGTGGCATAATCTGTAGTCTTGAATGATCCGTGGGGACACGATAGCCAAGGGTATTAATAGGCATGCAATGGCTGTCTTGAATTCGATGCTCCCAAAGTTCCCAATGGACTACGCACTCATAACGCAAGGCCTTGACTTCCTTGAGTAAGGATAAATATAAAGCCTTTGGCATCGAGGAGATGCGTAGAGCTTCTTGGAGTCTTGGACTATAAAGAAGGTGTGGTCAACGAGGTTTGTTGGGCTCCAAGACACACGTATGGACACATCCCTTGATGCAAACTCCCTAACTTTGATTTTGCACATGAGTTAGGTGATAGTCTTGTCTCCAAAGTCCAATCTCTTTCACTAAGCTTCTCCCTTCTTCCTCCACAAGAGCGTGACCTAAGCTCTGATACCACTGAAACATGAATAATAATTCTAACACGTACAATAGCACCAAAAATCGAATATGTACGGAAACTCATGAAAAGACAAGAGGCAATCACTGGGTACAATCTCCCCCCTCGAGGTGTGTGGCTCGTGATCCCACACCAAGAGTATTTATAATATTTCAATAAGAGCGTGAGCCATTGATACAAAGTCATGTATTTATCTCTTGAACATTCCTTTTCCATACTTTTCTCTTGAGCATCCTTTTACCATACTTTTGTCTTTGTCACTCCTTTACTCACGTACTCATCCAAAATTACATGTCAAAAGTGGAAGGCTTTTAAGCACTTTCCCTTATCAAAAATGTAATGACCCTTGGCCATTTAATACATTACATAGCACTAGCATAAAACCATGGCATTTAGCCTTTATTCCCCTGAGCTTGTTTACTCCCATCCATCCATGTCATTTCATGTACTCAATAAACAAATCCACCATTAGTGGTTGCCCTCATTCAATGTACAGAACATTCCATACGTTCCGTTTTGTTCCGTACGGTACCGTACGATCCGTACGTTTTTTTTTGGAGGGGGGTGGGTTTTTTGTTTTGGTTTTTTTTTTTTTGCATTCATTTCTTCTGTATGACTGGTTTTGTTATTGGTGGTGGTTCTGCTAAACTGATTTTGGGCCTCCCAAATGGCAAGGTTCCATATAAACCCCCTCTCTCCTCACTATGATCTCACACTAAGCATCTACCTCCGACTCTGAGTCTCGACTCTCCCTTCTCCATCTGCAACAAGTGATGAGGCTCAAGCTGCATCAAGCATCTTCATCTCTCTCCCTTTATCTTTATCAAGCACCTATATTACATGTTTTGTACAAGTTTTAAAACTTGTACAAGTACCATATCCAAAACTCTAAAATCTTTGTCTTTTTTTTTGGTATCAAACGTACCATCGGACATATGCCTAAGATTTTTTAGTTTGTTTAGTACCATACTAATATCAAACGGTACATATCGAACGTGATCGTACATGTCAACCATGATGCTAAGTAATGGTCTTTACAAGCGACTACCCATTAATGTGAGTATTTCTAAATGGAATCACCCATGATGCTTATTAATAGCACATGTTTAGTTAGGCGTCCCTGACTAAACCAAAGAATTAAATAGAACCCCCGCCACGTCTAGTGCGATCCTATAAATACTTTACGTCATTTTGAACAAGAGCTTTGAGAAATACTTTTTCATAACATAGGGCCTTTGGCTTGGGCCTTAATGAATAGCCCAATGTTTCCAAGTAATTATGAATTCTCAAAACCAAAATCTTTGGTTGTTAGCTCCCCAACCAAGCCACCTCCTCCTGCCAATGAGCCTCAAGAGCCTTTTCCTCCTGCCAATGAGCCTCCATAGTCTCCTCCTCCTGCTAATGACAAGCAGTGCACAATTATGGTGGAGTGTGGTTGCCGAAAGCACTCATGTTCCAAAGACATGGGAAGCATTCAAAGATAAAATCAAGAAGCGCTTCCTAGCTACACAGCTTGAAGAGGATACTCGCAGGCAATGGCAAAGATTGAGGCAGTTGGATAATGAGAGTGTGGACACATACATCGAGAAATATATTTCCTCTCTACTTCAATTGCAAACCATTGAGAAAGTGTCCCGAAAGGAGCAATGTCGTACCTTTGTTGAGGGTTTACGCCCTACTATTTGTGCTGATGTACGTATGCTTCGACCATCTACAGCTTCTAATGCTATGGATTTGGCATTAGAGTCAGAAAGAAATCAGGGAAGAAGCTTTGCTACTCGCACCCCTCGAGCAAAGAAGCGTACTTCATACTTCAAGCAAGAGGGTGGAAGTGGTAAAGTTGGTAGATATAATGGTAAGTCTAACTAGAAACCTACTAAGTCACGTATTAATCGAAGAACCCAAGAACTTGTCACATGTTATGAATGCAAAGAGAAAGGACACTACTCTTATGAATGTCCAAAGAATCCATTTGCCACACACAAGATAGGTACCCAAGCAAAGAATGCTACCAACAACAACAGAGGCAATGGAGGGAGAACCAATGGATGTACTAAAAGTAATAGTTAGCACAACAACTCCGCACGGATCAACTACATTGATGATGGATCCCATGATAAATCTTTCAAGCAAGAGGGCGAGGATGAGGACAACGACACTGAAGATGCCAACTACACCCCTTCAGGTAAGTGTTATTCAAGTAAAAGTGCTTCTTATTTTCGTACTTCTTTGGTACATATGACTGCACTATTGCACGAAAAAGAATATAGTGTCTTATTTGATGATGGAAGCACCCATGATTTCATTTCGCAACATTTAGTTAAAAAGTTAGGGCTCGCAATTATTTAAAAAAAATATAAAGTCAAATCAGCTTTTCAAGGATTGAATTATAATTGTTTGCAAATGGTTAAGGATCTTGAGATGACTTTAGGGCCATTAGTTGAGAGCCGTGATTTTTCTTATGCCAACCTAGAGAAAAGTTCTTTTTTCGAGCTTGAAGTTGAATATCTTGGACACATCATTTCAGCTGAAGGCATTCAAGTAGATCCCAAGAAGGTAGATGTGATAGTAAACTGGCCACAGCCTAAAGATATCCCTGAGTTACGATCTTCTAGGTTTGTGTAGTTTCTATCGTAGATTTGTTAGAAATTTTACACACAAGGCACATCCATTTACCAAACTACTGCGTAAGACTCGTGCTTTCTCTTGGGGTGAGCAACACACTTTAACTTTTGAATGACTTAAGGGTGCAATGACGCACACACCAGTTTTGACCATGCCGAACTTTACGAGACCCTTCTTTGTCATGGTTATTGATGCTAGTGGACAGGGTTTTGGGGCTGTGCTCATGCAAGATAATCATCCAATTGCATTCGAGTCACGTAAATTAAAACCAGCAGAGCTAAACTATTCCACGTATGATAAAGAATTAGCCGCTGTGGTGCATGCCCTTAAACTCTAGAAACACTATCTTACGGGTTTCGAGTTACTCATTAAGATTGATCACCAGAGTCTTAGACATCTCCTTACTCAGCCGGTGATCTCGGATCGGCACAGTAAATGGGTTGCCTTTATTGACAGCTTTAAACCGATGATCCAATAACAACCAAGAAAAGACAATGTAGTTGCCAATGCACTGAGCTGTCGACCTAGCATAAATAATATCTCAGTCATCGAGGGAGACCTTTTCGAGCCTATGAAATTGGACTATCCTACTGATTGAGACTTTTCAGAAATCTGGCATAAAACTAAGCAAACTAATAGCACCCCTATGGCCTCTTTTCGATCTCTTTGTACCGTTCTCCCAAAAAGTATTGATTGAAAGAACTAATCCACGCAAGTAAAGCTTGTCCATCTCTTTTACCATCATATTTTGGAAAAGAAAAAGTTTTGCGATTAATCTTACCAGACTTCTTTTTATCACGAAGCTTGAGTGCTTTCAAGATGGCCTTTCCCACGTTGTCTTCATCACTAGACTCATGTGAAGGAGTAGTGTCATGATGTCATCGTAGTGAAGTCTTTACATGTCGCTTCTTCTTCCTTTGATGTCTTGTCTTGCTTCTTCCACGAACACTATCACTAGTGTCTGATGATTTGCTGCTTTCACTTGTTTCATCATCTTTGTCCTTCATACGCTTCTTTGTGACTTCAATCATCTCTTTTAACACTCGATTTGCACATTCTTCGTTGGCTTTATGCGTGTTGCACATGTTGCGCATGTACTCAAGTTCTTGCTCAAGGTCCCGTGCATGATGTTTCCATGCATCCAAAGAATCTGATGCATGCATAGGTTCCTCGTCCTCAATCAATATAGGTGGCTTCCAAGTTGTTGTCACTTGGCGTAGAGCATCTTCAATTTCTTGACGTTGTTGCTTCTCATGTTGATAGCGTTCTCGCCATTCTTCATCAGTAAGTGTCATTGGTGTTGAACTTCTTATTGACCGATGGTGATCGCCACATCCTCATCATGATGTAGATCTTCAAGATAACCTATCTTTGATGGAATATGCCTTCCAGACATAGTTAAATATGTGCACGGTGCAAAGAAGAAATTATTATGAAAGGAAATACACACAAACACAAGACTTATCTCAATTCGATTTCCAAGCTTTGAAAGCGGCTATTTGTCGAATAGTATCTCTGTGGGCTCTCAAACTCACACGATTCCAAGTGAATCCATGTTACACTATACAAAGCAAAGCTCGTGTCCGAATAGCAGTTGTAGACTGCCTCCTGCTCTTGTGAACACTTGCTTTTGAGATTCTCCTCTTCCAAAATCCATTGGGTTGCTCCCTTGTTTGCACTTTTGCCTTGAAGGATATCTTTATGACTAGGAACCTAGTGGATAGTCACCAATTGTTAAGCGAACTTGAGCTAGAATAGTACCAAGATGGGGGACCTCCCGGGAAGTTTTAAGAGCAATCTTCCAAGGCTTCCTCACGCACAGCCAACGGTGCCAAGTATGCCAAGGACTATGCCTTGGTCGCCACCTTTCTCATACGCTTGGAGAAGCTAAGGCGCAGGTGTGCATTCACAGACTTCAACCTATCTACGTACGGTTGACTTCTTTTGCTGTAATTTTTTTTCTTCGCCGCATGTTTTCCTGCTTGCAAGCCGTTCTACGCTGTTCGCTTCTACTGCTTCGAACTTCGTTGCGCTCTTGTACGCGGTGTCCACAATCTGATGCATGCTGCGGTTTCTTGTTCAAGGACACGGGATGCATGTGCTTCCCATGCTATGGATGACAAAACCTTGGCTCTAATACCGCTGCGATGAGAAACACTCGCAGGACCTACAAATCCTTGAAAAACTCAGCAACACTCTTCGAAAATACACACAAACTCTCAAAACTCACAAACGGAAGAGACAAAACAAGCATACTGGGTACAATCTCCCCCCATAGGAGTGGCGCTCTCCTTCCACCTCCTATGTATTTATGTATATTTCTTCAAAAAGCTTCCAAGCAAAAATCATACAAAAGCCCCCGTGCTTTCCTCCGTGCACCCTTTTACAAAAAGCCCATCCACCTTCTAGAATAGCTGGCTTTTTCTAAAAATGCTTATTCTAACTTTAGTTTATACACTTAGCCAAGCCACTAATATTCCAAAATTCAAATATGTACATAAGCTTTTCTAATATAAAAAATTAGGCATAAGCCTTATTCATCCCCGCATCACTAGAGTTGCACCTATGCACCCAAAATATGGCGGATCATGCTTGTTAGATGCCATCGCCCAATCAATTACTCTTCCCTTAGATTCACATGATCAATAGTAATGAAATATTCCAAGCATAAGATAACCTTGGAATTAATCACCACAATCAATCAATTCTTCAGTATTATAGCAAAGAGAGCCTAGACAACAAAGATTTCAAAGAAGCTTTCAAATAAAGCTTATGCTGAACCAGATAGTTGTTATTAGAGTCCTCATAAGATTGCACGAGAAGATGACATAAAGTTGGCAGATGAAACCATCTAACTTGCACATGATCGAACTTGAGTTTGAGCATGTGCTAGCCAAATTCATAAGGATGACACAAAAAATTCTCAACAACTGCCAGAAACTATTGAATTCCTCCATGAGTAAGACACCTATTACAAACCTCTATTATTAGTCCCTCCCCTCTTATATTTGCTTATTTAATTTCTATTGGTCCTTGAATACACTTACACCATGAGAGTTCCACAAAATGTACATGCATAAGCATGGTCCAATATAAAGCAAGTACACAAAGTTCAATTGATAAGTTTGTCAAAGGCAATGCTAATATCAAATACAATGGATATGAGCTTGTTTGCCTTCAAGGAAAACAAAAGTCTTTATTGTGGAATTTTAGCTAGTTTTGGTGTCCTTAAGCCATTGTGGGAGAAGGCAAAAGGAGGCTTCATGAGGATAGTCTAATAAGATCGAGTGGCAACAATTTTGAGGCTAGCACAACAAACAAGTGCAATGGAAAGCTTTTAGTCATAGGTAATCTTTTTATCTGGCCTAAGCAGCTTTCGAACGATCCTAGCACAAGAAGTTGGCAAAACCCAAGGAGAGGACATAAGCATTTTTCCAAGTGAAAGTTTGAACTTCCTTCCAAATATTTATCCTTCCCCGCATTTGTTGAAAGCAATCAAAGTGCTTATCTTTAAAGAGTTAGATTAGTCTAGGCTAAGGGCTGTGACATAATTTGAAAGTGTGGGGGTAAATGGTTAATGAGGAGCTTACCATTAGGGATTGTGCCAAAGTTAAAAGGGCCCATTGAAGTTCAAACTCTAGGATATGGCCTCCCCACTCATTTATAATTCCAAAACCCAAAAGGATTCCCTATTGGTATTTGGATTTCATCAGCTGAATTCCCAATTGGTTAGGACTATAGATTTTGACAAAGGATACCTCTCCATTTGGCTTGCATGTGGTTTGCCTCTCTTGGCATCTCTAACACAAGGTGGGATGCAGAACTAGTGCACGAGGTAGCCACACCTTTAGGGGAAATATAAGTTGTCATTCATGCATGTCTTGCTACAAGCTGTGATTTATATGAACATGAACGAGCCTATTGGTACTCAATCTTCTTGGGGAAATTAATGAAAAGATCAAAATGTCATACGAGAGCCTTCCAACCCCTTATGAGGCTCCTTTTTGGAAAGAGTAGATCACATTAGAAGTGTGCAAAGAGAGATTTATCATTAAGAATATAAAGATGATCAAAGAAGGGAAGGATAAGATGATTGGTAATACTAAAGTCTTACTAGATGACAAGCTAACCATCTTAAGTGCAAGAGGCTATACTTTTGGCCCAACAAGTAATGTCGTAAGAGGAGGGTAACCTAGTAAATGCTCCTCCTCTCCGATTTGGCACACAGTCAATGCTATGAGACTAGAAATCTAGTCAGAGTGATTAAAATCATCTTATCATCGAGATGATTGAAATAGTGTTCAAGCGTTGATGCGTTTCACACATGACTGGACATTGCACTAGCTTTTTACCCATTTGAATTGGATCGACGTGAGATGGGCTCCTCAAACTTTCACTTTTTTGATTGCCCACACCCTTGAGTGACCTACCTAGGTTGAACGAAAAGAAATATGGGACATAAAATTTCACCAATTATCTTGTTGCCCCTTCACCCTCCCCTTGTTCGAATGTTTGTGAATCATGCCTTAGGGCCTTTACATACCAAGTGCCCAAGATGCCCTCACATGGCCACTACTCAATATCCTTACATTAGGTGTACAACAAGGGGAGCTTGGGCAGCCTCAACCCCCTGACCAAGCCCCCCCAATCCAAAAATGGATGCTAACATTGAGTTTTGAACGCATGCACTGGCAATGGGAATGCTCCTTCCCAGCTCAGGCGTCCATAGACATTTGTCAATCCTCCCTAAGGCTCACATGAAGGTATCACCATTAGGTTGGGTTTCAACCAAAACACCTTTTTGGGAGGATGGTTGCTATGGAGGGATGTTCACACAAGGGGGCACATTTCAGAGGCACCTACAAATCGCTGGATGTTATTGGACAGGAGGGCTGGCGCTTGGTAGGGGGGTGTGAGTGCGAGACACACCTTCCTTCCTCAGGCAATGTCTATGAACAACAATAATCGTCTTTTAGCCCGTCGAGGGATGGCCCGTCGCCTTTTGTGCGTTCGACCGAGTTCAAACCCGCTATGACACATGAGAGGTAGAGATGTACCAAGGTCTTAAACCAGACTGTGACACATGAGAGGTAGAGATGTACCAAGGTCTTGTTAGGACAGCCCTATGAGAATATATCTTAGTACTACATTAAGTTTTTGAGAGGTAGAGATGTACCAAGGTCTTGTTATTAGGACAGCCCTATGAGAATATATATTAGTACTTAAGTGAGATTAAAATCATACATTAAGTTTTTGCCTCGGAGGTCTTCTTCCTGTTTCTCTTGACAAGAGAAAAAAAAGCCGAGGACTCACGAATCGCACAAAGCGACAACTAGGGCTTGGCTATGGCGGGCATACCTCCGCCCGCAGATTCTGGTGCTGGCCGTGGTCGCGGCATGACTGTCCCCGCTTGGATGAAAGGTATTTCCCCTTTCGCCTTCCTTTATCGCTAGGTATTTTTTTGCCCTTTTGGCGCTCCAATTTCGGTTTGCCCACCGTCTTTCCTTTGTCAAGGGCCCATCGAATTGCTTCTACCACACGCGCCTCGTGTAGTTTTTGAGCTGCAGCATGCAAGGCCGGACAGATTTGGCTGTCTGCGGTTGAATATTGTGCAAACCTGATGCTTGGAATTTGGAATTATCATCTTGTCGAAAATTGGTTGTTTTCTGGAGACGGATGGATAATGCCGCAGGTGCTTGTAGTCTGAAATGGGGCTTAGGAACTTTGTGGATTGCCGTACAACTGTCAGCGTTGCTTTGCTTACTAAGCATTGTTTTTGTGTTCCCCCAACTTATTTTGTGGCCTTCCTCGTTTTTCATTCTCGTGTTTCTTCTTCTAAGCTGTCATTTTGCAACCGTGAAGGCTTAAGACACACGTACAGTGGTTCGCATGCCCACATTCCAACATGTACACATTGGGGATACAAAGCTGTCTGTTTGAAATTTATATTTATTGCTTCGAACTGCCAGAGATGGACCCAGCTATCTGATTGGAGGGAATGATTCATCCAATTTCACCATTTGAGTCAATAAATAAGCAACTTCATCATGAAATTATAATGCCATTTATTTGAACTCGTTGATTGCCTCTTTTTCATGTTCCCCACTCCCCTTTGGATTTGATAAAATGAGATTGAAGAGTAGTCTGAGGGAGTAGTCCAACTTAAGCACCAATCCATCCTTTGTTATTTCTTTTCCTTTGCTTTATAGGTTGTTACTTCTTGGATTACTTTCAGGTCTAACATCTGAATTATGCATCTTTATAGGAATAGGAGTTGGTATTAAAAAGAGTTCTGAAAACTGAATCCGTGCACTAAGTTATTGGTAGTCTATGTGGTTTTGGGGGCCAGCACTTTGTTTGGCGGTTGGTCGATTGGTAAATATGAACGGTTTAATATGTTGGAGATGTTTAATATGAACGGTTTCTTTTGGTGTCCAGGGCCAACGGCACCTGGTGCTCCATCCCCTCCACCTGCACCACAGGCTCCTCTCCATGGCAATTCTGCATCTATCGGCACAATGGTATACATTTTGTCATTCTATGTTTTATTTAAAAAGGAAGGGGACATATGGGTAAAGAAAGGATGTTTTGTCCAATCATTTTTGTAACATTAGTTGTCTATACTGAGTGCATTAGTTATGGGTCTGTATGTGGTGGTTAGCCTCTGCGGCCACCTGCTTTAGGTGCCTCAGGACCGGCTCCAAGCTATGGTCCTCCTATGCAGATGCAGGTATCTGCTTACAAAGATAGCATGATTATGACATGTTGGCTTTTGTGACCTTATTGGACGAATTGTTAGTGTGATAGTGATGCTTTATTTTGGTGGTTAAAGTCAATGCAGTTCAGGCCGGCTGCCCCCCCCCAGCCAGGACAGCAGTTTGGACCTCCTAGCAGTCAGCCCTTTCGCCCAGTAGCCCCCCCTCCAAGTATGGGACCGCCTATGAGTATGCCACCTCCGAGCATGGCAGGAGTGGGTGGGCCTCCAAACACTTCCTCTCTTCAACCACAAACCACACAATACGCACAAATGCAACCACGAGCGACCCAACAGCCACAGCCAATCACGTCCCAAGGACTCTCTTTCAATCAGCAGCAGAGACCGGTAACTGGTGGACCGATGCCATTGCCACAACCCTCTCAGCCACTGAACATGCAGCCTCCACCTGCTTTCTCGGTAAGATGCGCAGATTTTTGGCAGCTTGTGTACTTTCCGCTCATGTCTCAAGAACTTTGCATTGAATTATTGAATGACTCTGGTTTCCTATATTTAGCTTCTAAGATGGCTTGCTGATGCAGTTTCCATCTGCACCATATTCTCAACAAAGCCTTGGAGTTACTCCAGTACCATTTCAAGCCTCCTCCCAACACCATCAGGTCCAATTGATGCAGACTAATGCACAGCCATGGCCTGTAGGTTCCACCCAGACAAGTGCTCCGGGCCCTCCGCAAATGGTACAAACGGGTCAGCAAAATTCTTTTACAGTGAACTCAGTCTCGGTAAGATCGTATGCCTATTGGTGATGCATAAGTTTTCTGGATATATGCATGTTCCTTATGGCGATAAGCTTTTTCTATGTTGCTGGCTGAATTGGAATTACTTGCATTGGATGTACCAGGGAACATTGGCTCCAATGGCTTCTTCGCCTTCTCCAGGACCTTCAGATTGGCAGGAACACAACGCCCCTGATGGAAGAAAGTATGTGTTTATTTTAGCGAGTGCATACCAATAAGTGGTCATGTTTTACTTGGTGTGATTTGGAGATTTCATGTATGCTTTGTAGTTCCCAGGACAAGAATATATCTAGCTGAGCCTTTAAATTATCCATGCCATTTTTATGATATTAAAAACAGGCAACTGTGTAGAGTGTTGGATGCCTAGTTGATTATGTTGCCCTGGCCGTTTGGGACTGATTCTGTTTTCTGGTGGAAACTACAGGTACTACTATAATAAAAGGACAAAAACGTCAAGTTGGGAAAAGCCCGTAGAGTTGATGACCCCAGTCGAGGTATCTCTGTTTTCAGATTTATATGTGAGGTTACATCCATGAGGAAAAATGTGTCATTACAATTTGAAATGTTAGTTTTTAATTATTTGCAAGCAAATTATTCTCTGTGTGTGTGGGCAGTATAGGCTTAATTTTTATAAACCAAAAAAAAAAAAAAAACAGCCAACCACGTGTGGGCATGCACACATGCGTGTATTTTGTGTACATGTTTATGTATGTATAAAGAAGTATGCATGTGTGCATGTGCATGTGTGTACACACTTGAGACACAGATACCGACACATAATTATGTACCGACACATATTTATGTGCGTGCGTGCATGTGTTATTTTCACAGTATGCACACGTGTCCCAATTTAACAGTGGTTAGCTTGTACATAACTTGGGTGGAAATTGGACAAGGCTTTTAATCCCAAGGGGCCAAGGACAGGATGATTGGAATTTCAGGAATCAAGTTAGGATTAGGCTAATTATAGCTAGAGGTATGTAAGCAGACCAATCTTCACTTTTGTGGCATTGATGATCACATCTGGCTCTCTTTGCCGGGCTTAAGGTAGCTTATGTTGAGGACGCTGTTGGAGTAGAGGATTCAGTGCAAAGGGGAGATCTAGGTGGAAGATATTCTCTTCAACGGGCTGTCATATGGACAGTATAAAGGCTGACACATGGGCAGCATGCTGAAGAGATTATATGGCTGTCTGCACGGCAGCATGGAGGACAAATATGAGGGAGCAACCTGGGCAGCGGAAGGACATGCACATCGGTAGTAAAGCATGATGCTTGGAAGAGTGCACAGAGTGCTGGCAGATCTGCAGGGGAAGGGGCAGAGGTAGGGACTGGGCATACAGCTATGTAGGCAGAGGATAATAGCGACTACAAGCGGCATGGAATGGGCCAAAGGGGCCTAAAATAGTCCTGTTCTGGTTGGCCAGATGGATTAGGCTGGTTCATGGGGCCACTGGAGGTTGGCCTAGATGGCTTGGTTATCCCTATTGGAAGCTCGTCAGCCAGCACATGAAGGGGGACAGACTGAGTCCACTCCTCTTTTATAAACAGAGCCTGTTTGGGGGTTTGCGAATACATTCATTGCTCTCAGCTGAGAAGGATGTTAGGCGGTTTTGGAAACTCTCTCTAGGCTTCACACTGAGGTGCTTTGGCAGCAGGTCCGCAGTTCAGCAGAGGATGCTAAGAACTGTCAGAGAAAAAGTGTCAACTCCCCATTTGTAATTCCCCAAATGAGGGGAGCATGGGGGAGTGATACCCTCTAGAGGAAGAGGGGCAGGAAGAGGGAGAGAGTGTTGGAAATAGAGGATAGAATCACTCAGACCTCACACTCCCGATCGCAGCTCAAACAACACTCAATGAGACAGAGAAAGAGAGATAGCAAAGACTCTGATATATTCTTCCACAACAGTGGGCTGACAAAAGCTCAAGAGATGAGTGTACAAACAGCCAACAGATGCTGTCCCAAATCCTGAGAGCGGGGGCCTTTTATAGGCCCATTGCTGGGCTGTGAAAACCGACCAGCAGGGGGTTGGCCCCCTGCTGCAGCACCGACCAGGCTGGTCTTTCGTCACTTTTGGAGGCATTTTCGACCAGTTTTGGAGCTGCTTCTTGCATTTTCGAGTTGTTCTAGGGTTGCTGCTGCAGAACCGCCTTCAACAGAGCACTTTCGGGGTTGCTCCTAGCCTCTAATTCATCCAAAACAGCCGTTTTTCAGCAGAGTCTCCTGCTATATCATCTCGGAGCTGTTTGAGAGAGCTGCTTTTCATTTTGGAGCACCTTGCTCAGCTGTTTTGAAGATTTCGGAGGCTTTCAGATCTGCTACAGCACCTTGAGCAGTCCCTACGCCCACAAGCACTCTTTAATTGATTCATTCTTACTCTTCAAGGTATACAAGGAGTATTCTTGTTGCTTTTCCATTAGGGTTTGCATTTTGCAACCTCTGAGTTCATCCACTAGCAGCTGGACACCTTTACGCCTTTTTCAAGCTGCTGATTCATTCCAAAGCCCTAGACCAACTCCTTTATTGGCTGGTTATCCATTTCAGCTTATTGCCTTTGCTACCTGAGATTGATATTATGGAGCCTCGTCCCCGCGGTGAAGACTCATCAGCATCACTCTCAGCTAGGGATGAATAGAATGACAAAGCAATGACGCTTATTGGTGTGAGGTTGGTCAACAAATCGCTTCATCAACTTGACCTCACTACTTCAACTAAGGAGACCCTAGACAAGCTCAAGAATATTTATGCTACATCTATTGGACCTGAGCCGGAAGCTTCATCTGCTGTGTTGCATGATCTATTCCTCTCTGAGGTGGTAGATGATGCTAAGCTCTATGTGTGTTTGTGCTGAGTCAAATAAAGGTTCTCAGTCTTGAGTTGCCCCTCTGAACTGAATGTATTTGGAGTCATTAAGAGGTACTTTGGTTATCCCCCGAAAATGAATGTATTGTCTTTTACTTTGGTTTGATGGTATTGATCGCTCAGTTCAAAGTAAGGGGGGTGATGAGTGATGGTTTACACTTGCTGGTCGCAAGCTGATTGAGAAGTCACTATCACACGGGAGGTGTAGAATAGTTGGACTTGCTCTTTGCAGTATTGTGGTGGAGGGGGGATTGGTCTACGCCTCGCGTGTTTGCTCTGAAGGGAGGTGTTGGAGATATCTTAGCCAAAGAGTGTGGAGATGTGATATGTTGGTGTGTAGTACTAGAAGATCTAGTACTAGTCATTGTGTGAGTCATGTGAGTGCCATGTGTCACTATGGGACATATCCCATATGCACTTGGTGCAAGTGTGTGAGTGTGTAGCCTATAAGGCTTTACTTCACTTGTCTCATTTAGTGATGATGACTGGATGAAAGCCTTCATGGATTCTACATTTGTCTACCATTTCTTCACTCCCTAGCCTCTCTCTCTCTCTCTCTCTCTCGCGCCCGGGAGCCAATGCTTGGCACCGATGAAGGATCATTGTTTGTACAAACATAGTGTATAGAAACTTTCTCATTTCCCAATTCCATAGGTATGCCTTCTTGCACTTATTGTGGAAGCTGTACAAGCTGTACAAAGCTTTTGAACCCCACACGATTCTTCTTTCTACACATGCATTTCACTTGTAGTTGTCAGCAAATTCTAGCCTTAGATATTTATATGAGTTGATTGTTTTCGAAGGCTCCCCTTTGTAAGTGATATCATTTTGTTTATTGCATCCCAATCACCATGACTTTTGTCTTGGCTGCATTCTTGAGTGTTTGTAGAAGTCCCCCAGTGCATCCAAATGCGCTTGCATTTTTTGTTTGCTCATTGTGACGAATACTACGTCATCTATGTAAATAAGTTACAATAGAGCATATCCAGCAATTTGGACACCACCTATGTTGTGTATTCTTATCGAAGCTTCTAGGTCATCGATAAAAAGACAAAAATAAGTTGGCGAAAGGGAAAATCCTTGTTTGACCCCTATGTCACTGCTTATGACAGCTTTCCCTTTGGAGCATGACTCATACATAAGTGGTGGTGCTAGCTCGGCTATTACTTGCTCATATAGATGGTATGTAGCTTCTCGGAGTTTGTGAGGGACTTGAACCCTTTCCACTCTTTCCCATAGTTATTTGCGCGGGACTGTGTCAAAGGCTTTCTTGATTTCAACAAAACATCAAAATACAGCCTCTTTTTTATGCTTGGCTCCTTCTGATGCAAGCCTTATGGCGATCAAATGGTCTACTGTTGAGTGCTTGGGGTGCCTGGGATTATGCCTTGACCCCCTTGTCTCTTCGACCATTTGCTGATTTTTTACTTGAGAATGGTGCCATACAGTGCTGAGCTGCCATTCTAGGGGAAACCCTTCCTCTAGTGCTATATTCATAAGCCTTGTAAGCATTTTCTTTGTCTCTTCCCCCCATGTGAGGATATCCGCTACTAGCCCTTGTGTGACTAGAGCCTCCCCATTTGCTAGTTTTTTCAGCCCTTTCTCTACATCTGCTTTCGTTATCGTAGATATTGTTGCTTTGATGGAAAAGCCATGATACACTCTCTCTTTTCCCTCTCTTTTGTAAAGGTCTGTGACAAACCGTATCACGTCTTCCCTTGTTGCTTTCCTCTTTTGAGTTTATTGCCTTGTAGTCTTTGAAAAAACTTCTTGGGGTTTCGTTTTAGGGGGGAGAGAGAGAGAAGTAGAAGTGGAAGTAGAAATTATTATCGTCCACGGGGGGCCGAAAACGACCCATGGGACCCGAACGGTGTACAAGAAAAGTCTCCTCCGGTGTGGAGGGGTCAAGAATTTTCAAGTTCTTGACGGTACAAAAAGAGGCGGGTAACAAAAGATCCTAATGCTGCCGGCGAGGCAGTGGAAAGGACTGATGTTAACTGTGTGGAGTCTCCCAGTAACTTCCGGTAGTCCTCCCTAATGTGTGCATAACTGGGACACTGCAGAGCTATATGTGCCTCTGTCTCCACTGTTTGAGAGTCACAAAATCTGCATACTCTGGCATGTCGCGGAAGATTCAATCACGCTCCCTTCTCAATTGCAAGCATGTGAGATCTAGTCCGGAATCTAGCAATATTTCTGCGATAGAGCAAGGGGATGGAAGTGCTGATGTATGCCTGAGCAGGGGCCTCTTTTGTCATATATGTGGACCAACATGTGGGGTTGATGTGATCTTGGCAATACTCCAGCTTCACCCTCTTCTTTGTTGTTAGCCATTGAGTCTGTAGAGTGGTCAGTAGGGACATCTGAAGCTCTTGGATATCTTGCTCTTATGGTTCTTTTGAAGTTTCATGCTGGCCATCCATGCCCTGTGAGGTAATCTATCTGTTTGCATTTGTTGTACCTCCACTAAGTATTGCAGTACTCTAACCAAAGCATGGAACTCGATAGGTCTCCTGCCTGTTTCTAATAGTAGCACCGAGTATGGAGTAGTTGCCTTTACACCTAAGTGGCGGCGTAAGAAAGCCTTCTGCATTTTTTCGATCTCATTCCATGTCGATGGGGGAATGCTGCCTCCTCATACTTCCACTCCATAGAGTACTGTTTGACACCATCTATGATCTGCTGGAATATCAATTCCTAGGTATTTAAAAGTATTGACATATTCGAGGGGCTGTCCATCGAATATAATGTCTGGGGGATGTAAAGGCTGAATGGTGCACACTGCCATCATTTTGGTTTTGTTGACATTTACCTGCAGCCCGCTCTCTAGACAAAAGGTCTTCAATATCTGTAATAGTTTGTGCATGTGGTCGGGATCATATGCAAAAAGAACTATATCATCTGCATATAGCAGTAACAATATTACCCACACTCCTATTTTGGGGCCTTGTATGTCTTCTGTTGACATAGCTTCTTTTACAAGTTCTTCTAGCCTGTCAATGCATATCCCAAATAAAGTGGGTGAGAGTGGGCAGCCTTGCTTGACTCCCATGTTGCTTTGAAATGCAGTCGATAGTCCCTGAGATTGCTTCAATTGGCATAGAACTTTTTCATATATCCGGGAGATGCCCAGTCTGAGTGTCAGAGGGACCCCCAGGATGTGCATTCTATCCCATAAACCTCGGAGAGAGAGAGAGAGAGAGAGAGAGAGAGAGAGAGAGAGAGAAGTAGAAGTAGAATTTAATAGTGTCCTCGGGGGGCCAAAAATGACCCATGGGACCTGTCTCAATACAATGTAAAAAGAGTCTCCTCAAGGAGAGGGGTCAGGAGTCTATGAGTTCCTGGCGACAAGTAAAAAGACGAGTGACAAAAGATCCCAAAGTTGTCGGAGAGGCAGTGGAGAGAATTGATGTCAATTGAGCGAAGTCCTCTAGTATTTGTTGGTATTCCTCCCTAATATGTGCATAACGGGGGCACTGTAGAGCTACATATGCCTCCGTCTCAACTGTCTGCATGTCACAAAGGGTACAGACTCTAGCATGTCTGGGTTGGTGTATCCAAGCTCCTTGCTCAATGGCAAATGTATGAGCATTGAGATATGGTATGGAACCTGGCTATGTTCCTGCGATATAGAAGGGGGATAGGTGTGTTAATATAAGGCTGAGCATGTGTCTCTATGGACATGTATGTAGACCAACATGTGGGATTTATGTTGTCTTGATAATGTTCCAGCTTTACCCTCTTTTCACTTGTCAGCCAGTGATTCTGCAAAGTGCTCAGTAAAGACAGTTGAAAATCTTGCATGTTGACGTTTGTAGGCGGCATGGTCAAATATGCTTCCACTTTCCATCTGCTGAACCATTTTCTTATGTCGGTTGCCCATCCTGTGCAGATGATCTTACTTTTGTAGTTCTTTTGAAGCTTTGTGATGGCCTTCCATGCTTTATGAGGCAGCCTATCAGGTTGCATTTGCTGTACCTCTATTAGGTATTGCATAACTCTGATCAATGGATGACATTTTCCAAGACTCACAATAAGTTATTCCATTTCTCGAATGCTCATCCTAGCACGGGTCTTAGCATTGAAGTAAGGACATGTAGCACCTTTGCCAATGTACATCTCTTCTATGTGTGTGATAGCATTCAACCATTGAGATCTTTAAGGTAGATGAGACCTAGAGCTCATGCACTGCTATTAGATCAATCACGATTTTTACTCAAGTTGTTGAAGGATAGAAAACTTAGTGTATGTATTTGAAGTTTCCAACAGAAGTACTGAGTATGGAGTAGTGGGTTTGACACCAAGGTGTCGCCTTAAGAAAGCTTTTTGCATTATTCCATGTAGAGGCTGAAATGCTGCCTCCCCATACCCAAGTGTGATCTATGTGTCAACCCTCTATCTGAGCTGTCGGGTCACAGACTCTGGGTCACAGTCGTGTCGAGGCCTCGTCTCGTGGGTGTCCATGTGATCCGGCTGGAAAAACTCCGTGATAGAGCTCTGAGAGGGATCAGCCAAGGAAAAAGTCTGCTCTTGTCTCCGTGCTTGAAGTATCCTCTCGCGGTGTTTGAGTGCCTCATGAACGAAACCTGCCAAACATTGTTGGTCTGGGTAGGAGATGAATTGGGCCAAAACCCCATAGCTTTCTTTGAAGAGGCAGTAGAAAAGCCCACGGATCTCATAGTAAATAGGACACTTGAAGATGAAGTGCTCCTCTGTCTCAACATCCTGCATATCACACAAAGTGCATATGCGCCTCTCCTTGGTTAGTTGCTTTGCTCTGCCGCTATCAATACGAAGTCTGTGAAGAGACTCGGAACTGCCCAAGAGATCCTCAGTGAGTGGGGTAAGTAAATCTGAGTGTACCCTGGTGGGTCAATGAAACCCTCCGCTGTGATATGTAAGAGGAAGATCACTCGGGCCCAGCCAGGTCCGAAATGTGTGTAGCTGTAATAGATCTTCACAAATAACCTGGTTGACCTCGTGTGATAGGAGGGGGGGGGAGAGAGAGAGAGAGAGAGAGAGAGAGAGAGAGAGAGATCATTATATATTAATAATTATGCATATAGTATTTTATATATTATGTATTTTAAATGTATAACTAGAGTGCGTTTCTAGGCAAAACTCCAATCAAATTCCTGGAACGTCTCAAAACGAAACTTGGGAAACGAGTTTCACGAAACATTTCTGATAACACTAGAGTGGCTGCAACTCAAACTAAAAGGATTGTGGCTTGAAACCATCTTGCCTTGAACTATTGAAGGAGCTCAAACGAGGACTCATGAGTTAGGTTGGAGCTATGCTAGACCTTTGAGCAAGAATGACGACCTCTCAAACTTTGACTCTCAGGTCTAGAAGCTTTGGTACCATGTTTAAAAACAGGTTAAGACCAAGGGAGCGAGTGAGCTGTGCACAAGAGAGTAGCCTACAGTGTACAATTATTGTACAAACCCCAAAGGAGGGCAATCTTGATTAGGGTGAGATAAACCAAGATTAGGGTTCATAAACCATGTGTGCAACCCTAAAAAATGCAAAAGACAATGTTGAAACCCCTAGATGCGCAACTTAAGACAATGTGTACAAGCCATAAAAGTGCAATTTACATAAACTTATTAGGACATAGATCTTAAATTATGGGGGGCATAATGTACCTCATATGCTGATCCATGTTAATCTTGGGTGATTTATACACCACCGTGTGGCTGGTATTGGCCAGGGTATGTAACCCTGGGGGCTAAGGACTGTATACACTGGCTCCTAAGATCTAGGGTTGAGGTGTAAATTCCTCTAAATACATTGGAGGGGACTATGGCTATATCTTCTATCTAAGATTGTTTCGGTTAGGCTCTTTTGGTTAGACTGTCAGTGCAAGACTTCTTTAAAATTGAAATTGTGAACTGCAGTGTTTTTCTTGAGCGTTATTTCTGTAAGTCAATTCACTCCCTGCACTCGTCTTTCTGCAAATTTGTTCTCACACATGCTCGGTGTTGCAGCGTGCTGATGCTTCCACAGTTTGGAAGGAGTTCACCACAGCTGATGGAAGAAAGTACGTTTTCAATAAGGAGATGAACTTCGCAACGTGTTTCTCGTTTAGCTCTTTGGCACAGCCAAAAATCCCTTGCATTCTGAACACTTGTCATTCAAGGCTCACGAAACTTATCTAGCTGCCAATGTCTGTTTCCAGGTATTATTACAACAAATTGACAAAACAGTCAAAATGGACAATGCCTGACGAGATGAAGGTTTGTTCTAGTAACTTGGTAGTGCACTGTGATAACAATTTGCTTTCCGTAGCTTTTATATGATTGTGTTGTCGCTTGGATGACTTTACAGTTAGCCCGGGAGAAAGCAGAAAAAGCAGCTAATGCTCTATCTACAGCAGCCTCTGAAGTAGTCTCTGCTGTTGGAATGCCAACAGCACCTGTGTTGGCTGGTGTCTCTTCTTCACCATCGTTGACAGCCTCACCAAGCCCAGGTCTTGCTGCAATGCCGCCGGTATTGCAATCTGCAGTGTCAAAACCTGCTACCCCACCTGCTGAGACCAGTTCGGTTCTGGAGGCTTCTTCGCCAGCTGTTAATACTACTCCATCAGCTGGCAATGCCGATACAACGTATGTTTCGCAGCTGGATTTGTGTGCACATGAGCCTTTGGTGTACGACATCTCTGATTTTGTTTTTCATATCTGCATATTGACAAGGAAACTGTCTCTATTTACTGACTTCTGTGCAAGTTCATGCATGCATTTGTTGGTTCATGTGCTCAAACAAGACGAAAGAAAGAAGCTGGATTGACTTTAATAAGACAACTAATCATGAAAACAATTATCCTTGTTTCTAGCCGGAAGGGCAAGTAAAATCGCATGGGAAAAGCAAATTGGAAGTACAATGCGGAACATGGTGTTTTTTTTTCGGGGGGGGGGGGTGGATTATTACTTTTTAGGCGGTTTTTAAAATGCCATGGTGTTTTCAGGCTTTTTATAAACCTCTAGGCCACCAAAAAGCAACATATTCTAGACAAAGAGGGGGTTTGGGGGGGGAGGGCATTGCAAAAGTTGCCTTTGGGTGTCGGCCCCAGTGACTTTTCAGTTCATTATTTGACCTTAAGAGCACCCACGAAATCTGTTGGAGATATCATAGCCAAAGAGTGTGAGAGATGTGATGTGTGATGTGTTGTACTAGGAGATCTTGTACTAGTTCATGAGTGTCACGTGTCACCATGAGACTTATCCCATATGCACTTGGTGCTGGTGTGTGAGTGTGTAGCCTATAAAGGCTTGTACTCCACTTGTCTCATTTGATGATGATGAATGAATGAAAGCCTTCTATGTTGTCTACATTTGAGTTTCATTTCTTTACTCTCTCTTTCTCTCTCTTACTCCTACCATTTTCCAACATGGTATCAGAGCAGGTTAGTCCTGCCCTAGCTGCCCTGCCACGTCATCATCTTCCTGCCCTAACCCTAACCCTAACTCTGCTCAGCTCTTCTTCTTGCAGCCGCCTCTAGCTGTATCTTTCTCTCAGCTCATTTCTGCCTCCAGCTGCCTCTCCTGCATCCGTCTCTGTTAGCCTACATCCCACCTCCATTGCTTCCTTAATTCTGCCTCCATTCGAGCTCTCTTGGAGCACTAGGCAGCTTGATAGCTAGCTGGCTGATGTTTTCTTCAGCACGCTTGTGCACGTGATGTTCCCTAAGGCCGTTTTGCAGCTCTCCATCCCTAAAATCAATGTTTTGTATGCTGTTGCTGCATAGCCGCCCATAACAGAGACATTTGGGGACTGATTCTTGGCCTCCAGCACATCAGAGACCTGCTACAGCATTCTGAGCTGTTCTAGGGAGCCGCCTTTCACATAGGCAACCCACTTTTGCACTTTGGAGTGCCCTGGTGAGCCTTTTTGAGGTGTTTGGACCTGCTGCAGCACTCTGTTCTGCATTTCGGGGCATATACATGCTGTTTCTTGATTCGGGTTCATGTTTGGAGCTTCACTAGGCATCTTCTATATCTGCCCTTTTGCACACGAGGAGTTTGCTATTGTGTTCTGAAGCCCAAGACCAGCCCATTCTTTCACTGGTTCTTCATCTCAGCTTGCTGCCCGCCTTCATGCCATGTAGTGTGATTTCTCCATTCCCCGCGTGGACCAAATTGTAGGGCATCCGTATTTTTTTACAAAGAAAGGAAGGTGATTGCAGATTATATGCTGTTTTGATACATAGGCAAGTGGGCATTAGAATTTATAAAACTAATATTGTTTGCTTTTAAAAAAACATGCACAAAAATAGGATATTGTTCTTACCATGTAATGAGTGATGTTACATGTTGTCCAAGCCTCTTTCATTGCCTTTCCAAAACTCTTTACCACTTCTTCAAATGCTTGTTGATCATTTTTGCTAAAGGTGGCTTGGTCACAAAAAAAAAAAAAGTTTATCTAAGCATTTCCACACTTCTGCCTTGACACCTCTTGCCAATCCATCTGCCTGATGATCTTTGACAACATTGTGTACTTTTCTCCACAAGTTATACTTTATCCTTGATATGTATGTTGTTTTATTGCCATTTATTTTTCTTTTTTCTAGATGAGACAGAAATCTTCTAGCCTTTACTCCACCAATAGATGGCTTGATAGGAACATATTTTTCATTTGAAGATTTTTCAAGATCCTTTGTAATATGTACATGTCCTCCATGGAGACCAATAGGCCTTTGCCATCATGACTTCATTGTCTTCTAGTTCCTTGCTCGTGGAGAAGTTCGTAAGGTTTTCCCACATGGCAAACCAAGATGCAGCTGCTCCTTATGTGTGAAGGAGTTTGGGATGTTGTTGAGGATGACAAAGTTCATACACTTGATCAGCAACAACAATGCAAGCTTTGGAAGCATCAGAATCCAAAAGCCATTGTCCTCATTGGTCTTTGCTTGGTCAACTGTCTCAACCTTCATGTGGACTTCAAGTCAATAGCTAAGGAGATTTGGGATCGTCTTGAGACATTATTTGGTAATAAAATCATGAATAGTATGCACGAGATATCATGCTTTGAGCAAACTCTTGAAGCTCTACGCCTTGCCACTACCATGTTTGATGATATGGTGACTCTACTAATTGAGAAGGACCGTCGTAATAAGGAAGCCACTCTTGTCTCTCTTGGTGATCAAGCATTTGCTTCCACAAGCAAATGGAAGACCAACAAGAAATTATTTGCAGGTTTTGCAAGACAAAAGGACATATTGAGGCTCATTGCTTTAAGAAGAAGGAATAGGAACAAGAGAAGCACCATGCCAATCTTCTCGTTGAAGAACATGGCGAACCTTAAGAGTCCCCTGTGGAGATACATGCAGCTACAGTTGAGGTTCACGCCTCTCTCGTGAGAAGCCATTGGGCTCTCTAGACCCTATATGCTATGTGTTTTTGTGTTGTGGTAGATAAAAGGTTCTTAGCCTTGAGTTGTCCCTCTAAACTGAATGTATTTGGAGTCAATAAGAGGTTCTCTGCCTTGGGTTGTCCCCCAAAAATGAATGTATTGTCTTTTACTTTGGTATCCACCCAATTCAGAGTAAGGGGGGGTGACGAGTGATGGTTTGCCCTTGCCGTCCGCAAGCTAATTGAGAAGTCACTATCACACGGGAGGTGTTGGATAGTTGGACTTGCTCTTTGCAATATTGCGGTGGAGGGGGGATTGGTCTACTCCTTGCGTATTGGGTCTCACTCTTTGCTTTGAAGGGGGGTGTTGGAGATATCCTAGCCAAAGAGTGTGTGAGATGTCGTGTGATGTGTTGTACTAGGAGATCTAGTACTGTAAGTCATGTGTGAGTGCCACGTGTCACTATGGGACTTATCCCATATGCTCTTGGTGCTAGTGTGTGAGTGTGTAGCCTATAAAGGCTTGTACTTCATTTGTCTCATTTGATGATGATGGATGAATGAAAGCCTTCTATGTTGTCTACATTTGAGTTTCATTTCTCCACTTCCTAGCCTACCTCTCTCTCTTACTCTCACCATGTTTCCAAAAAAATCGCCTCCCCCCCTTTCTTTTTCCATGGTAGGCATCCTCTGCCCTTCTTCCTTGGCCTCTTTCTTTCTACAATGAAATAAGGACACATGTTGGATAACGCGTGCTATGAACAATTGAGATAATGTCATGTTGCGAGGAACCCAAATAGCGAAGAAGCTAGGCATGTGGACTGTAGTGCTACTCTAGCCCTCTTGTTGTATAGAAGTGAGTCTTGCCTCTAGGTGCCCCATAGAATTCAATGCTTTGTACCTTGAAAAATATGAATAAGTTCACCTAAGTTGTAGGCAATGATGATGCATATGGACGATGTGTTGCCTTTGCATCTACTTGATGAGTATGATGGATGCCATGAGGAGTTGTTTCTTGAGGATGATGCCGTTTATAGTCTTGTTGGCTTATTTGAGGAAGAAGCAACTTGCCAAGTTGAACTGTGCTGCAATAGCATACTGAGTAAGTGAGCTCATGGGAGGTGGCACATGTGATCATGCTGTGCAAGGTGGCTCTTATTTGAATACGTGTCAGGAGGTTGTTTCTATGGAAGGAGCTTCTTCCTTGGGTTCAGGTGGTTATCAAGGGAAAGGATTCCAACATGTGATGCTTTAGACTTGGACATAGATAATTGTGCTTTTCATTGTGATCCAGACACTATTGATGTTGTTGATGGTCTCTTGGACATGGATGTTTTTTCTTACATGATATGTGCAAAGGAGCAAACTTTGAACAATGCTAATGTATCCATACAAACCTTGATTATGCATTTATGTGTTTCGTTGTGTACTCGATGTTTCTAAAGGTTTGGATGATGGGATTTTGAATGAGATTATTTAGCAGCAAAGTTCCAATGGACAGGTACGTGTTGAGAACTCTCATATTGCTGAGGAGGATAGAGCTTGGTCATGCTGAGATACACTACTTGAACTGAGGGCATCTCTCAATATGATACATGCATCTGGTGCAGCCTCTAGTGCGAATAGCAAGGGGGTTCTTATTGATGTAGTACTTGGTTCTTTTGTGCAAAAATAGGCTACATGGAGTGGTTACAGATTTTTTTTTTGGAAGTTGGGTTTCACTATAGCATGTGAGCTTACTTGGATGTATGGCCAAGCTTGAAAGTGGCTCTGTTAAGGCCAAAATAGAAAGGGGTACGGTCTTTGCTCAAAGGAATATATGCATAGAACCCATTTGAAAACAAGGAGGTGGCTCAACATACAAGCTTCTACATTGATCCAAGTGGATAGGAAGCATTCTCAGTATTTATAGCTGCTGAGGATGCGTTGCATACTTGCAGCTGGGGGGAATATGTCATGTGAAAATTTATTTCATTTTTGGGGTGCTGTGCGAGTTTTAGTGACAGTGCTGCGGGAGGCTGTGCTGAGCTTTTTGTAAACCGACATCCTCTATGGAGTCTGAGGGAGGTAGGGTTCACGGGGGCTTTCGGACTTGTTCCACACCAATCAGGTGATTGGAGCCCAAGCTATGTCATTAACTGTGTTGAAAGGGGACGTGTTCGAAGGAGAGAGAGAGGGGGGGGGTAAGAGTGGTTGATTTTAGGACAAGGTTCATGTGTAAAATGGAGGGAAGTGTCAAGAGGTTTGGTGAGGAAGGATTTTTTAGGACAAGTGGTTGATTTTAGGACAAGGGGCATGTGTAAAATGGAGGGAAGTGCCAAGAGGTTTGGTGAGGAAGGATTTTTTGGAAGACGTCGTGTGAATTCGGGGGAGGAAAAAAGACAAGGTACAATGGGTTTGGGAGCTTGCATAATTTGTGTCTAGCTGGTTAGACTCTTCTTCTTCACCCCTAGTGGCATCCCGATTACAACACAGCACATCACTATTAATATTTTCTTTCTAGGTTGTCCGTGTCAGCCAGGCGGGTTAGATTTGTAAAGCACTTGTTGTTCGTCATCATTAGCAGCACCACCAGTTCAACCGTTCAACAACCTCTCCATCATGGGGATCCACATCGTAGAACCAACCCTAGCCATGTACGGCCAGCCTCAGTGCCCTAGATGCAACTCTTTATCTGGAACCGGTCAACCCCTAATAAGTCTGGCCGCAAAGGTCTGCCATACATACCAGTTGGACAAACAAGAGGATCTAGTGTTAGTCCTAGGATCTTGAAAGTGTGACTAGAAACACACTCTTTCAAGTCTTGCGAGTGCGGCATACCCTTTGCTCAGTCTGGCCTACATAGCCAGTCTCATCGTAAAGATCTGACCTGAGAAGAGGACTCCTAGGTAGGTATTGGATGCCATGTTCTCCAATAGTGTCCTGTTGAAGGTGAACCGATCTCGGTCTGCTACTGCCTAGGATGTATTGAAGATCATAACCTTGGTTTTCCCAACGTGGACCTTCAGAGCATGTGTTTCTTAATAAGTTTGGAGTGCCTCCAAATGTCATTGGAGGCTCTTTATAGAAGAGGAGAGTAGGACCCCCTAGAAGAGTCAGAGCTACTCCCCTTCAGTTTAATGCAATCTTTTAGGTGGTCATGAGTTCTCGTCTATGATACTAGCGATAGAGGGAGACTAGAGGAGGGGGTACGCGCGGGCACGTAGATGGTTTGCACCACATGGACAGATTGCCGTCTTTTCAGTATAGCATGGGACTTGGTTAGCGTTCGATGAGCTTTTGGTAAAGCTCAACGTAGATCTCAAAGGAGGGTTCATCAATCCCTTGGGCCATACTTGGATCCATCTCCCATATGCCTTTTTCTTGACTAGGTAGTTTCGAGTGTCCTTGCATTGATTGTGTATGGAGTCAGGGCGTGCACAAAGCACTCCCCGTTTGCACCTTATGTGACATTCAAGAGGTTGAGTTAGAAGAGCACTTCGCCTTTAGATGCCTGTGCACTATGAGAACTGAGGATGACACCACTACCTATTCAGGGACAAATTTGGAGCGCGCTCGGCTTGCATAGTCCCCTTCGATTGGAGATGTGTGGTGACTTTTGTTTATGAGGCCCAACGACGTAGAGATCGATTGCTCAAAATGCAGAGATGAGATCAAGAGGTCTTGATGGAGCCCAACCAAAGGACGATCACTGATTTCTTCCATCCTAGATGACACGAACCAGTAGTTAGGGAGGAGGTGATGGCGCTGAGACCAAGAGAGTATGACATAAGAGACCCCACCAATAGGCTGAGACACACATGAGAATTTCTTGACCTACACATAGGAGGAGAGTAGGGCAACTAGCAATAGCATCGCATCACATCACTTATTTCATCCTTGACGAGGCCAGTTTTCAATATCTTTGTTGCCCATCGACCCTAGTCCTCCATACTGTGTACAGAGGACTCAACACACGTGATTAGATTATGGACAAGCCCGTTAGTAGTGGTCTTTCATGGCCTCTTATTGACTGATAGAATTGTGCTATGTGCATCCTCTTACTTGATCCTTAGAGACCGCAATACTTGATCCTATCACTAACTTCTTCTCTCGATGATGCTAGCCTTTACTACAGCCACTCTAGGCTTAGATCATCTCTTCTATCCTCCTTGTTGGTGGATTTGGTCCCCGGTACAACATGCAGGGGCTCATGAATTTCCTCGATTTCACGGATTGCCCAATGAATATCCAGAGAGGTTTTTAGAGTGTTTGGAGTTCACAGCTCTTATTAAAGACAAGAATGCTCCATAAGTCCTTCTTCAGATTCTATCCTTTTGTTTGTTGGGAGAAGCGAGAACTTGGCTGCAGACTTTCTCTGCAAGGATGCATGATGATCAGGGTGCTCACAGAAACTCTGGTGGACTGCTGACCAATTGGTTCCCCCTTTAGGGATTCCCCATGGCCCATGGTTCTCATTAGACAATTATGCTAGGCTACGTGTATCCTCTCGTAGAGACATCGCGGTATACTTCTCTACTTGTTCTTCTTGTCATCAGCATTGGGAGTCATTTTAGTTGCTCCATCCCTTAGCTTTTATTATATTTTGGTTCTCTTTAGTCTCATAGACCCTTTGGTCTGAAAAGGACTTTAATAAACTCTCTCCTTTTTTTATGGTCTCAGCTATCAGTCTTGGGTGTGGATGCTCACCTTAGTGGCTCCACTTCTTAGTTTTCTCATTGTATCTACTTTTCTTTAGTTTCATAGACCCTTCGGTGTTTCTTTTTTATGTATAGCCATTGATTTGACACCTTATCCCCTTAATCTACTTTGAGCTCTTGCTAGTCCTTTCAACTAAAGTAGGGCTTCGAAAGGGTGGCAGAGGCACAAGAGAAGGGCAATATTCAGTTTTCAGAGATGGCAGAGCAATCATCTAGGACCAGAGCCTCCCCGCATGGCCTTGCTCCCAATCACTAGGGGTGCAAGCTTGTGGGACGATCAATGATTTGTTTTTTGCTTTTTGGAATGGGAATCGGGTCTTGTATTCCTAACTTTGCCAAAACTTTCTGGTGGAAAGATTGTGAGAAATTTCTCCATGCATGCAACGCACATCCGACAAAAACAATCTTCAATCAAGAATAGTTCACACAAGAGAGAGATAGAAGAACAATGTAGATATGAGTATATACAATCAGGCTGAAAAATTGAAGCTCCACTGGAGATACAATATCTAGAAACCACTCTCTTCTCTATCGGATGTGAATAGCCTTCCTTTGCACACCTTCTGAGATGGGAGGTGGAGGACCAATGTGCTTGGATGTATGTTGCTTGATGCTCTTGCACTCTTCAAGGATATAAGAGTACTTATAACGTTATGGAGAGTGAGTGTGCAATTTTCTTTTAAGGAAAGCCATTGTAGATTGTCTGCTTAATTGGATCACTCAAAACATGGAAGGGGGACACAAGCCGCGTGAGCAGCCGTCCCATTAGTACCGTCATTGTGGCATCTAGGCAACAAGCAGCCTCTCACCCTCTTGAGTGCATCCTGCAAAGAGGAGTCAGAGACTGTAGCAGCTGATCTCAGACATACTCCAGAGACACCTGAGCTACGGACAAGACCCTAGTCGGACCTACACGAATCTTAGATTACTCATGATTGAATCAAGGTTCACATATTAAAACAAACCCCAACCTTGGCTCAGAAAGTCGAAACGGGAGTGGTCAAATGAAAAAAGCGTTTGATTTCATTTCAGATTGACAATTGATTCACCACACATATGAGGACATGACAAGAACTGGTTCCGACACATGGAGTGTGTGATAGACACGTTCTGCTCCTCCCTATTGGAGTGTTACGTTCATGTTAAGTTCAGTCCCTTGGTCTCATAGGCCTTTTTGGCCTTTTGTAGATTGTAATAAACCTTTCTTTCTTTCTTCCTTCTTTCTTTCTCTCCATTTTCCCTTGTGCTACTCTTATCTCCACTCATCATATGTAAAAGCTTGTGGGACAACCGAAGGGGGTTTTAAATTGGGGTATTGGGACCTTCCCCCTTCTCAATCTGCTTGTCCTCACAATACTTAGCTCTTGTACCTTGTTCACGGCTGTCTACAATTGTCTTTTGGTCTCATTCTCATGGATGTGTTCAGACTCAAATTAATCTCCTTGCACCTTTGCTAATCGATTAAGAGATTTGATCTTGGAAGGAGGGTACAATTTGAAATGCTCTTTGATAATCGGAAACATGTATTGAACGGTTGTTGCCACTGTGCCATCTAGACATTCCATCCCACCTTGCAAAATGAGTTAGTTCTCTTGTTTGTGCTACTAACGTAAATCCTCTTTGATGCTGGAATTTTCAGGTTGTGAGTCCTCAAGCATTTGGCTTTCCTTTTTCTTTTCCAATTAGCTGTAAATGCATGTCCTTGCTGTTCTATTCTCCATTTGTTTATATGCTGTTCTTTGTCATGGCTTGACAAATTAGAGGATTCTAAGTCAAGATATTACTCAGGGGTTATGACTTAAACAATACACATACATATATACATCCATATCTGCATGTATCTATATAAAGGAAGGGTAAAGAACACACACACAGACACTTTTTTTTTTTTTGGTAAATCCATGATCATATTATCAGCAAAATTTACATGAGGGTCTCAAAAAAGCAGAGAGCCTCAACAGGAAATCAAAAGCAAAGAAAAACTATTTCCAGGCATGACTGAGGAAGATCTCCTTGATGGCAAGCATCATAGATAGATTGCCGTAGGGAGAGTCTGAAATATTCATAAGATTGCAAGAACAGATTCCCAAAATATCGCATGTTGTGATCCTGCCAGATGGTCCAAAAAACACACACAGACACACACACACTCACGTACGCGCGCACACACACACACACATGCCCGCATATGCATTTTGCATAGTCGCACGCATGTGCAAACACATACATGATGCACATGCACAATTGTACACGTAGGCACACATGCAGGCTCATTCATGTACGTATTGCACTTGTGTGCGCATATGATGACACTTACACTTAACACGTACACGTACACGTACACGTACACGTACACGTACACATACACATACACATACACATACACATACACATACACCTACACTGTATGTATCTCAGAATGCTCATTCGTAGATATTCATCGTTTATCTTTCTTGATGTGTGCAAATTCATACATACATACATACATGCATACATAATTATGCTGTATGCAAATGAATGAAATATTTATGATTGATGGCTTTATAAAGCAAGTCTCTTGTCTGACAAAATTCTTTGTCTATGATCCAGGATAAATTCTGACTTAAAGCTAAATTCTGAGAACAAGATTGTGGCTAAAGAAGAACCTTCTGAAGAAGCATCAGCCCAAGATATTGAGGTATTTCGAAATTTCTAAGCTGATATTTATCTTGTATTAAGGTCTTGTTATGAGACTCTTTCTTTCAAAGGTTAAGCTACTTTCTAATAGCTACTCTAGAGATTACAATATCTTTCGAAACCTAGATGGCAGCTTATGCTTGGGTATCGATGAGAACATACAAAGCTGTTTTTATTTTGAAATTTCTCATTTACTCATAATTTTGCTTAAAGTTACTCTTTCCTTTGTTTTTTTGCTAATCTGGTTGCTAGGTCTCCCTAAGGAATACCAAGCCATTCTCCCATAGATTAGTGCCTACTACGGTAGAATAGTAGAGACTTTGACAAGAGTAGCCTTTGCACTCTTTGATGCCTTTGCACTCTTTGATGATGGGGCACGAAAGGTCCACTTGGTTGTTGTGGACCTTGACTCCCTTCCTAATGAGGTGTTCTTGGGGACTCTGAGTGGAGGGTGTTGGAAAGGTCACCTCCCCATTTGTAAGCCCCCATATGAGGAGAGCATGGGGGGGGTGAACCTGGGGACTGAGAGAATGCCACATGAGCAGTAGCATGGCTGCCATGGGGGCAGAGATCAGAGAAAGAAAGAGGTACCTGGAGGGACCCTCGTGGCTACATCAAATGGCGTCATCATACAGGAGAGATGGCGAGGGTACATAGCCCTGGATCTGCCCTGGCAGAAGGCGATTCTTGAAGAGCAGCATGGCGGGATGAATCAGGAGTTTATGCGACCTGTTTGGGCAGGCTTGTGCGCAGGGTTATGGCCTGCAGCAGGTTTTGAACATGGCGGGACAGGCGTGGACCTGTACGGCTGCAGTACGGCAGCATGGCGAGGGCTGTGAGCAGGGTCTTGGCCTGCAACAGGCCCTGGAAGCAGGCTGTACATAGGCTGATCAGGAGCAGCTACCAGGTGGGGGCATTGGGCAGGCCATAGGCCTGCAATAGGCTCTGACTGTGGCAGGGCAGTACATGTGACAGTGGCTGAAGATCACATGGCAAGGCGTGTCAGCAAGGGGCAGCCAATGGGCTGCCTGCTGGTCGGGATTTACAGACCCAATGGGTCGGTGGGAGGGGCAGTGTGGTCGGCCAGATTGAGCCCCCCTACCAGGTCGGTTCATATGGGGGCATCCACCCCCTATATAAGGAGGGCCTTCTGGCCCTCATAACACATCTTCTAGAGAAGCCAATCAGCAAGGAGCAGACTTCCACCCACCTTGGAGCCTATACCCTGGAGGACCAAGAGACCTGGAGAAGCTGCAGACTAAGCTTGAAGGGCTGCCCACCTAGGCTGATCTATAGGCAGTAAAATGGAGAGGATCATTCTGGACAGAGAGTCTACATACGCTCGAGGTGGAGCACGCGGGCTTAGTGTTCTAGAGATATCCGGCAGATAGTAGAAGTACCTTGTGGTAAGACCAAAGGACCACGCTCGTGGGACTTTGGATCTATCTCTTTTGTATTGTGTCCATAGCCTTGGACGGAAATATATTGTTTTTGTGGTTTCTATATCTGGCTGGATCATTGTCTATTTACTAGCCTGCACATCTATGTGATGCACATAAGTTAAAGAAGTTTGTGATTCCACTCCCCACACACACTGTGTGAGCTCCTGGGTTATTCTATCAGTCTTTGGCTATGCGTACCCTATGCTGGTCGATTTCTAACAGAGGGGTCTTTATTAGTGAGTTTAGGTTTAATGGCCACTAGGACTATGCCTATGATGCAAACAAATGAGGCATCTGGTCCCCACTTGGCCGTCTAACCCCCATTCGGTCCCAATTCCAAGCAGACTGCCCTCTTGCAAAGGGAGATGATAGGAGTTGTGTACCTCTTTGGAGAGCCCCAAATCGTTGCTAGTCACTGGACCCCATAGTGATCCTATCACTAGGACCAACCCCTTTCTAGTTGTTGGGCAGCAAGCCTCGCCCAAGAGTTCTGGTGCTAGCTTTTGAGGCATCGGTCATGATTTTGCGGCCGACGAAAGGAGACACAATTGAGGCAGGGGAGGAGCTCCATTGCCCCTTGTTGGGCTTTGATTTTGCAACCATGGTGGGAAGCATTGGTGGCCAGTTATCTTTGACTTTCTTACGAAGGCCTAGGTGATCTAGATGCTAGAAGATTGGTTGGTTCAGCAAGGATTCAAGTTGTGAATTGAGTGTGGTCACAAGGCAAGCTTCCAAATTGCCTTCCCCAAGGACAGATCATGGCTTTGGTGTTTAGTGGCGGTTGAATGCGGATGAGAAATTGCAAATGTTATTCATTGTCCACTAAACCTGTAGACTATGAGTCCTTGCTTCGACCTCGATGCATTGGGCCCACAAGGTAGGCTTGGAACTAAGTGGTTCAAGTCCACTCGTTTAGAAATTGTTACACGAGCTTCTAGACCGTGCTAGTCCTTGCTATGCACGATGTAGTTATGGTTTTCAATCTTGTGACTGTCAAGAGATTGAAACTGCACTATTTGTTGTGTTTGGGCATGTTCCTGGGCTCATCTAGATATAAGTTCAGCAGGCTTTATTGGATATTGTAAGAGGCAGAATATCAATGCTTTGGAAATTAAGAAGTTGGGGCCGTGGGGGGTGGGTGGGTACTTGAGCTTTGATGTGGGTATAATAAAGAAACAACATCTTTGGTGTAAATGTAAGAAACAACATCTTTGGTGTAAATGTACTGAAGTGATCCTGTAGTGTCATCCAGTCTGATCATGGAGTTTTGGAGCTAATATTCTTGTGTATGGGACACTGCTTTTTGTTGTGTGTGTAGGCTCGTAGACTAAGATTGAGTCTATCTATCAGGCTTCTGTTGAGATGTTGGGTTAATATCAATTCAAAGAAGCAATTGTATAACTTGTATTACCTACGTTTTGCTTTGCTAGACATGACAGATATTAGTCAGGGTTGTTGCTTAGGGCTATGGACTGTGTGGTCTAAACACGGACTTAGGGTTCAAGTTCAGATTAACCCTGGATCTAGGTATTCGAGCATACTCTAACAGGGTAGGGGACGATAGGGCTACCATGCCCTTCGATAATGATTCCATTGGTCCTAGATTTCTATGGTGTCGATAACCTAGCTGGTGAGACAAGTATCTCTTTCTGGAATGCTCTGTTTTTGCATCTGTATAGACT
This sequence comes from Dipteris shenzhenensis, assembly GCF_047967505.1. Lineage (NCBI taxonomy): Eukaryota > Viridiplantae > Streptophyta > Polypodiopsida > Gleicheniales > Dipteridaceae > Dipteris > Dipteris shenzhenensis. The sequence continues at coordinate 43,891,754 of NC_141601.1, read as the reverse complement.
GGAGTGATATGTCTGTCCCCTTGGAGTGTGGGAAATGTGTTGGGTTTAAAATTGTGCATGGACATAAATTTAGTGGCATCTATGCTCATAATATCCACATAGCTCTTTATTTGTGTATTCACATTGCCATATTCGTTTTCTTTTGTTTTTTGCTTTAACGACTGTTAAAAATTAAAGGGTTCCTCATCTACATGCAGTGTAGACTTTTTGTTTCTTTTGTTTGAAGGGGAAGGGAGGAGGGGTCTTGTTTATGTAGATTGAAGGTCATGTCCTGACCATCTGACATGAAAATTTTGGTGAATGTGTAAACTCTATTTTTCTACCTGGCTCTTTGTGAAGGAGGCGAAGAAAGCAATGCCATTTGCAGGGAAGGTTAATGTGACTCCTCTGACTGATGACAAACCTGCTGCAGTTGCTGAAGAGGCACCGACATATGCTAATAAAACGGTAAGCATTTAATGATTTGATTATTGGGTTGGCGATGTTGTGTAAACTTCATATCTTTTGAGGTTGACTTGGTTGCCAATTTACATGCATTTTGAAGAGAAGTTGGTGCACTGTTTCCGGTACAAGTGATATATTCTATATAATGGCTGTGGTGTAAGTACAAACTCTTGTATACATATAATAAAGCATTCAGTGACCTAAGATTTGCATTCGCTATCTCTTCAGGAGGCAAAGAATGCATTCAAAGAGCTTCTCGAAGCTGTCCATGTTGAATCAGATTGGACTTGGGATCAGGTCAGTGTCCTCTCAGCCGAGGCTAAATCAAATCAAGGGATGATAGAATTGCGATATAATTGAGTATTTGTTGATTTGATAGTCCAAGAAAGGATTAGCAGAACCCATCGACTTAGACAAAGAGGTTTCTTTTTGGGAGCGTAGGCCTTCTGTCATTTTCCACTAATATTTCCTGCCAGGAAATGGGATTTGTGAGGCTTTATTGTTTCTTCAACAGAAAAGTATATTGTGCAGTGGCATTGGCGGGTATGAAATTATGTGTCTATTGAATGTTATTTCAGGCAATGCGTGTTATCATCAATGACAAGCGTTATGGTGCTCTTAAAACATTGGGAGAGCGGAAGCAGGCTTTTAATGAGGTCCGAGCTCTGTATGATTTCTTTGTGTTGTCGAACTAGTACTTGGTTTCTTGTGAGCTTCTGAAGTTCTAGAATCTCTTTTTACATCCAGTTTTGTTGCAAGCTATATTGTTGTTGTTTCAAAATGTTGAGGTTTGAATTTAAAATCTTTGGGATGGGTTTTGCAGTATCTGGCTCAGAGGAAAAAGCAGGAAGCTGAGGAAAAACGTCTTAAACAGAAAAAAGCAAGAGAAGAGTTTGTAATAATGCTGCAGGTAGAAAAAAGGCTCTTGTTTTGCAAATTAAGTTTTACCTAAGGACTTTTTCTTCGTGGTTTTGGAGTTGATGGGAATCAGGATGTACTGGCAAATTTAATGGTCTCCACTATTTTGCAGGAGTCAAAAGAGCTAACATCAACAATGAGATGGAGGTTCTCTCTTCCTCTCTCTTTCTGCATTTTATTTATGAAATTATAATTTAGCACATATTTCTGTCACAATATGTCGATATTTATGTTGTGATTATACTGGATACCTGCCTTCTGTCCTATTGATCATGGTTTCTTGCGTCTGGGGGATCAAACAAGCATCTTTCACCCACTCCCTTTTTCCTGCTTCAAAAAGAGCGGTTTTCAAGCCCTTTTCTATTTCTAGGGGATTAGGCAGGTTGTTTCCTGCAACCCCCAACACCTTACTAATTTAAAACAAATGAATAAATAAGTAAATAATAAAAAATAAGTTTGTGTATTTTTTGCATTTGTGTTTCATTTGTATTTTTGTATTTGTGTCAGTTTAGCTTTTGTTTTTTTGTGTTTGCATTAATGTTTCTTTTGCTTTTAACGATTAAGCTAATTTAATTCTTGTATTTGTGTTTGTGTATCTTTTGTTACCTTGTGTTTGCTTAGTCTTTCTTTTATTTTTTGTATTTCTTTGGTTATCTTCCTTCATGTTGTCAAAGTTTTGGTTGTTGGGTTGGGATTTTAACACTTAGTAAGCACTGGGTCTACCCATGACATTCTGATATTTTTCGAAACCTAGATGGCAGCTTATGGCAGCATAGATATCTCACATGTTGATCGTGAGTTGCCTCCCTCACTTCCTCTTCCTCCTCTTCCTCCTCCTTCAGTTCCTTTAACTTCCTCAGTTCCAAGAGTTTTTGCTTCTCGAGACTATAAAAGAAGACTTCTTAAACTAGATAGACTAATGTCTCCGGGTCTTTTTCCTATAAAAGTTTTTGAAACATATAATGTCAAAGTTCTTTTAAAACTTCAATACACCTTTGAAAACTTCTGTTTTGAGGATTTGAATCTAAATAAGCTCCATTATATACAACTTAAAACTTCGTTGGATCGCTCCTTAAAACTAAAAGATTCCTTTCAAAGCAAAGAACTCTACCTAAATAAGGAACTCTTGATTTGTATTTTTACTTCTCAGGTCTGCTTGAACTCAATTTTGAAGTAGCCTGAAGTAATGGATTCTCTCCCTCATTATGTGAGAAGAATTTGGAAGCATCAAGCAGTAGCTTGGAAGTATGTAAAAACTTTAGGACAAAAGGCTTTCAACTATGGAGAGATAGGTAAAAGGCTTTCAGAGCATTCAAAATCTTCTATCCTTAGAGAACCTTGTTGTTGTAAAAGTAAGAGATTCCAAAGCTTTATTGATGTTGATTTAGGACATGTAGTCACAGCTGATACTTTAATTTTTGCTTTCTAGTAACTTAAGAGACCTTTTTATGAAAGGCACAAAATTTCGATTGTACTCTTTTTAATTAAAGAGTCTTGCCTTTTAAAAGCTATTGATAAGGGAATCTTAAAATTTTGTGTGCAAATAGAAGAAAGTTTAGGAGTTCAAAATATCTTATCAGAATGTAAAGGGAAGATTTTGTAGAAAGTTGCCTTGAAACTAGAAGAAGTTCCTTTTGTTAGTTGCTCAAAGCAAAGTTACCATCTTTCTAAAGAAGATGAAACTCTTCTTTGAAAATTCCATAGGAATTTGTCATTTCTTATATGGACAAATGTTCCAATAACTGTGTTTTTATTTGCAAAAAGTTTTACTTAGAATGTCTTTTGAGAGAAGTGAACTCGTCTGCCAAAACTCACGTCCTTGCCTTAGTTTCTCAAAAGGATTTGATCTCAAAACACCAGAGTTTTTGCAAGTCTTCTGGGTTTGTTTGCAATCCGTGCTTGGAAATTTTCACAAAACTCCAAAAAAGCCAATATTTATTGCAGCTGCTTGTGATACTACTTTGATGGATGCCTCTAAATGGCTAAGCTACTGCTTCAAAGTCATGTTGCGTAGCGTCCATGAACTTTGGAGGGACTTATTAAAGGAGGCAGATGTCCCCTCGCACTCAAGTCGTATAGTCCATACGACTGTACGGATTTTGTACTAGCTGCCCCGCACGCTTCTGTGCCATTCGTCCGTACAACAGTATAGTCAACGGGGGTTTTTTTTTTTGGGGGGGGGGGGGGGTGCCCGCATTCCGTACATCTTCTACTGGAGTGCCGTACAACTGTCCGTACCTGCACGATGTCCGTAGTGTTAGTGTACCTGCATTCCGTATAGATCGTCGTACAACAGTTGACAGCTTTCGTACAGATTCGCCGTACTGTACCGTACCAGCTTGTCCACACTTCAACGCAGCACATTTATGTACAGGTGTAAAGATGCCATCCGTATAGGTTGTACGGGCCGTACAGTTGTACTTAGCCGTACTGACAATTCCGTAGTGTCAGTCCGTATAGTTTGGAGGCGTTAGTACTTTGAGCAGTTTTCCTTTGTAGGTGCATCTTGGAAGGCACTTTTGCTAGGCATTTGTGCATTTGAGTCATTGTTTGGCTGTGGTGGTTTCGTCGCAGGTGGAAATTTTGGCGCTTTTGTAGGGGACTTGAAATTTGAGTGACATTTGCTCAATTGCACCCAAAATTTGGGGCTTTTGGTTTTGAACTGCAATTTCAGGAATTTTTGGGGCTTTCAGTTAATTTGCCCTCTTTTGGATGCAATTTCCTTGAAGAAATTGGGGCCTTTGGCATTCGGATGCAATTTGGCAGTTGAAAGACCATTTGGGAGATTTGTAAGCAGTTTTGGACTTAGTGAGTCAATTTGCAGACTTTTGCCATTTTTTGCAGATTTTTGCGCATTTGCAGAGCATTGTGGTGCATTTCAAGCCTTTGAGAGGCTGTGACTGTATTTGTCATTGTGGGCAGATTTTCTTTGGCAAACTTTGGTTGTGCATTTTACATCCCAGGAAGGGATTTTACTTGTTCAGTTTGCTGTGTTTTTTGATTCAAGGGCTTGCAACATTTTTTGGCAGAGTTTGATGTGCATCTTAGATTTGTCATGGTCATGAATTAGAGCATTTGAGCATCTGTTGCAACTAGCATTTGCACTTCTAGTGTACAAGATTTTTCCTTGGACGTGTTTTTGTAGATGCCATTGACATTGCTAATCCATAGATAGGTGGTTCGTAATAGTATGTTTTTTCTCTTCTATGGCGTATTGTCTTATTGCTGGTTGGAAATTTATGCAGCAAGGCGATTGCACTATTTGTTGAGGACCCAAGGTGTCATGCTGTTGAGAAGGAACGTGAGCGAGAGGAGCTTTTTGAAGATTACTTGGTTGATCTGGAGCGTAAAGTATGTTGTTTGACTTTTAGGTGTCTCCCTTGTTGGTGTAAAAAGGCCTGTTTTTTCTTTTGCATATAGGCCATGGTTGTAAATGGGTAGAAGTAATATGTATCATTAAAGCACCTATAAATGTATTGTTTCAGGAACGAGAGAGGGCTCGCGAGGAGAGGAAGAAAAATGTGATTGAATATAGAGCATTTTTGGAGACTTGTGACTTCATTAAGGTGGTTTTTGAGAATTCACTTTTGGGTCACTACAGGTGTATCGTGGTAACAATTCACTGTATGCTTACTCTCTTTGTGGATTGTTCCTTTTCTCCCAGGCTAATACCCAGTGGAGGAAAGTGGTTGATAGGCTTGAAGATGACGAAAGGTGCTCTCGCTTGGATAAAATTGATCGATTAGAAGTGTTCCAGGTAGTCAATCATTTAGCTCTTGAGATATTGTCTGTCTTTATTGGTGAATGCTAGCCCTTATTGAAACTCTGGTCTCTTCCTTCGATTGGAGTATGTGATGTTTTCTATTGATTTGTTCAGGAGTACATTCGTGATTTAGAGAAAGAAGAAGAAGAACAGAAGAAAATTCAAAAGGTAAAGTTGACATTTTACTGTGGGGCTCTTGTGGATGCTCAAAGTACTTCTCTCGCCTTCTCTTTCAAAAGATGCTCTGTGTGTGTGTGTGTGTTTTGGGGGGGGGGGGGGGGGAAGACTTATAGATCATTTGGTATCTATAAGGTTATTTGATCTTGTTAATCTTCAATGCAATTATAGTGCTGTGTGTGTGCGCGCGCGTGCGTGCACACGTGCTCTTGGTATCTATAAGTTTATTTGATCTTCTTAATCTTCAATGCAATCAAAGTGATGTGTGTGTGTGTGCGCATGTGTGTGATTGTTATGTATATGTACCAGTTTTAGTCCCATGGACCATTTTGGTGTTTTTTCAACATAAGACCTCTCTCTCTCTCTCTCTCTCTCCCCCCCACTACCCTCCCTCCCAGCAGCGCCCGCCCCCCCCCCCCCCCCCCCCTCCCTCTCTGCTCCTCTTGCCCCCTCCCTGCCTTTACTCTCCCATTGCAATCCTCTCCTTGCTTATTGCACTGCCTCCCTGCTGTCCTCTCCCTCTCCCATCGCAGCCCGACCTACCCTCTCCTTCCCCATCTCAGGCATTCCCCCTCAATCCCCCCTTCAGCCCTGCTCTCCCCAGCAGCCCCTCCCTCTCCCTTTGCTTCTCCCCAACAGAAGATAGTGGTTGACATCAACAGCCGAAAAACGCGCAATGGACTGTACCCCCATGCAGAAGCCTACAGTTGCGGCAGCCTCAGCGTTAGCATCATCACAAGCATCATCCTCTGCATCATGATCGGTATCAACGTTGGCGTCGGCATTGGCATCAATGTCTAGCCTCAGCATGCCCTTCCAGTCCGAGCTCCGTCTTATCCCCTTTTGTCCCCTAATAGTATTCTACATTCTTGTCGCCTCTACCCCTTAGCTAGCCACCCTATCCATTTATTGTGGCCGGCCCCACCTCAGCTATCTCTTAGATGTTTCCCGACTCCTCCCAGTCCTCTGTCATTTCCACCCCTTTGCCCTTATTGCCTATCCCCCTTACTCAGCCTCCTATGTCCTCTCTACCCACTGTTGGGTTCCCATCCTCCCACAGCCGGCCATCAGCGTCGTACTCTAACCGTATCCCCTCTCAAAGGCCTGAGAGCATATTCTCATGGAGGTTCACTGCCTTTGTGCACGAGAGGCTGAACAACATAGATATATCTACAACCTCAGTCAGGAGGTTTCATGGCTCCGTAAGGAGCTTGTTGATGTATGCCATTAGGTGGCGACAGCCCCGAGCGGTGGGCCAGTAGTGGAGTTGTAGATAGCCACCATGCGGTTGGCCCTCAAGGAGACCTCTAGATGGGTGGATGTTGAAAAATGGTAGCATGCAAAGGCTAGCATTTTGTCCACCATTCTTGAGCTGTAATATAGAGCTAGTAAGGCTCTCAACATCAGAGTTCGGGGGATCCCTCGCAAGTGACCGGCCTCATGGCTTCCACTTCGGGAGTCGAGGAGCATGGGATTGAGTGCGCATGACATCATAGGATGTGACCCCACTCAGGAGCATGCTTTTTTCGTCCGACTTAGAGACATTGAGTTCTGTCTTGCAGCAGTACACAAGCGCTCTCGAGATCCATATGCACGAGGATCTCACAGCCTTATAGATAGAGGAGAGGCATACCCTCCTATAGGAGTGGGATATCAGAGAGGAAGTGGGCAGCGGTCGGAGATAGGCGGATCTTGATAGGCCCTCGATGGGCACCTGGGATTCTTTTGCATAGGGGGGCGATGGTCTATGAAACTCAGAGGATTGAAACCCAGATCCACATGTTTGTAATTTTTTGTGGTTAGATCTAGGGAATTCTTGAAGTCATATAGAGAATGCGATATGGTTTTCGATACGGGGACTCGTAAGAGGCCAGAGTTCCCTATGCCTAGAGTTTGTGGGTTTGTGGGTAGTCACGGGAGTCAACATATTGAGACGAGACTTGATGGAGTTCATGGATCGGGAGGGGTGGTAGTGCTATATAGGTCATTTCTCACAAGGTTGATCGTTGTTGAGAGACGTGACACACGTTTGAGATTTCTTTGGATTAGGATCCGCCGACGCACCTTTCGACAGGAACTCTTCATTATTTCCTTCCCGACAACTCACATTTTGCCAGAGATCTCCCTGATGAGGTTGAGATCTCACCTTGCGTAGCCCTACATTTGGATATCATGGATTTCTCAAGCCGCGGGGAAGTCCTTGTTGGTGACTTCAACGTGAGGACGGCTATGCGACATGCACCGCTTCATGATTTTTGAGATGATTCAAATTTATTATTTGTTGATCTAGATGAGGCAAGAATCTGCAGATAGATGAGTCCCAATCACCACTTATGAGCACTCTTTCTTGGACACATTATCTTTTCATTTACAATGGTTTGGATTGATGGCCCTCCTTCGGGTGGATTCACATGCTCTCAACACGGGGGCCTCCAGCCAAGTTGACTACATCATGGAATCCCTTGCCTTCGTCTCGCACATTACTAACTTCTTAGTCTCCCTACCACACTCGGAGCTGACCACACTTATCTTTTCTTTAGTGTATCCATCCCCTATCACATCACTCACACCATGATAGCGTTTGCACACACCACATATCATGACATTTAGTTTGATCATAGCCTATTCCCGGAGGACGCAGCAACCCTAATCACAAATTTTGAGGACATTATGCTGTGGAAGTTTGAGCCGCTTTGATCACCTGTTGACTCCATGATGCTGCCTTGGACACTTTTGGCATTTGCGCACACTAGCAGCTCCACTCGTCCGCCGTCTCTCGGCTTAGTCCCCTGCAATAGCTAGTGCAATGATGAGTGTGAGACTTTATGCTGTCGACCTTCGAGACTAATCATCATCTTCTGAGTGAGATGGAGACTATATGCGAGTCTATTTGCAGAGAAAAGAAGCATTCGTTTGCTAGAATGAGGAGTTGTTACTAAGTATCCTATTTAGTAACAGCTCCAAGGGCTTCTCGCAAAGGTTTTGGAGAACAAGCCACCTCTCCTCTCATTGATACCAAACTTTGGCACTCTTATGCATGCACACTATGACACATTTACATCACATGAGCTCTTATAGATGCCTTACCCACCTCATGTGCACTGTTCGCAACCAGACATGGGCACATGAGGTATCATTTACAAGGGTCTGGACCGATTGCCCTCCTCAGGTGGATTCACCTGCTTTCCATATGTGGGGTGGGCTTTAGTTCAGTCTCCCCGTCGCCACTTAGAGCTGATCGTACTTGTACGTCCATCCCCTAACACATCACACACACCATGACACCGTCCACACACACAAGATGTCATGACATCGACTTCAAGCATAGCCTATCCCTCGAGTATTCATCAGGTCTTTCACAAATCTAGAGGACATTCTACTCTTGGAAGATCGAGCCTCAATGATCACCTGTTGACTCCATGAGGCCGCCTTGCACACTTTTGCACACACCACACACTCGACTCGTGTGTTGCCTCTTGACTCAGTCCCTTGCAATAGATAGTACGATGATGAGTGTACGGCATTATGCCGTCAACTCAGATTTGAGACTAAGCATCATCCTTTGAGTGAGATGGAGACAATCTGTGAGTATCTAGTCTTGTCTGTTGGAAGAAGCACGTATTCGTTCGCCATAACGAGGTAGGGTTACTAAGTATCCTTGCTTAGCAACAACTCAAGGACTTTTGACGGAAGTTTCTTGAACGACGAGCCGCCTCTCCTCTCGCCGACACCAAACTTTGACTTTCTTATGCACGTGCACTATACGACATTTGCCACTAGCTGCCACTTGACCTGTCATAGATACCTGTAAAAACCTTAAAACCAAATCTGTAATCAGCCTGGAAACCCTAAAAACGAATCTGTAATCAGCCTAGAAACCCTAACGCAGCACTTCTAAGATGATTCGCAGTTAAAGATCTCAATTTGCAGCAGATAGCATTAGATCGTAGCAGTTGAACAAAATTCGTAGCAGCCTGGTACAATTCACAGCAAATAAATACCTAGGAAAAGTCGAATTTCAGAGAAAACAGGGGAAAATGTGGATCTGATCACTTCTTTTGGGAGGGAACAGGATTGAATTTCTTTTGGGAATCCAACTGAACTGAAAGAGGGGGAAAAAGAGCAAGGCACACACACACTAGGGGCCAGAAATAAGGTCCCCCTGCCTGAAGATTTTTATTTCAGGATTTCAATAGTTTGTTACGAAGATGAGCTCTCCTGGAGCACACTGAAGAAGCTGCAGCGAAATCGCTGTTACAACTGAGCAGCCAGCTCCAAAATTTATCCTTTTCCCTAGTAGAAGCGAGCTGATTGCCAATCGTGGCAATTCTTGCTAAGAATAGCAATCTTGAACGTGTAACTGGGATTTTAGCCCTCTCCAAACACCTGCACATCAATAAAACACAACCGAGCACATTGCACCCATTAAAGGTTAGCCAATGCATGCATTCTAATCCTAGTCCTCCATGGGGTCCCCACCATGCAACTAAGCAAACTCAATTAGGAAGATATAAACTTTTCTAGTTGACAAAAGTCACAGTTCACTTTGACTGAAGTTAATACTCTTTGACCAGAGTCAATAACCTTTGACCAAAGTCAATATAAAATATTTTTCGCTTAATTTTCGGGGATAAATATGGTTTTGTGACATCCCCTCAGCATCTATTCAGTTGTCCCCAACTGAAAGGCTTCCTTATAATCTGTAGGATCTGTGGATATTCTGTAATCTTCATCAACCCATTGGCATCAAGTGCTAAATAATTCTTAAACTTACCAAGATAGCGATAGAAAACTTTGCCTTTTGGTCCTCTCTTTTTTGTATAATAGACAATCTATTCTGGTTGAAGGATTTCCTCCAACTCATCCACTTTTGGTGGCTCTTCCAAAATAGGTTCAGTTGGCTCAAGACCCTTACACTTCTTTAGAAGACTCACATGGAATGCATTATTAATCTTCCAATACTCAAGTAAATCCATCCTGTAAGCAACCTCATTGATTTCATCTATGACCCAAAATGGGCCATAATACCTGGTGGACAGCTTTGGATAGACATATTCCTCACCTTTCATCTTTCAAAGCCTTGCCTTTTCAAATTTGAGGCCAGTCCCCAATTTGAAGGTCTAGCTGCCTCCGATGCTTATCTGCAGCTTTCTTTTGTTTTTCCTAAGATCGGGCACTTGCTGTCCTAACCTGCTCAAAACCTGTTTCTAGTTCTTGCACATATTGATCGGCAGCAAAAATTTCATTTTTTGTCCGGAGGATGGGTAGGAGAATAACCTTACCATAAATTACCTCAAAAGGGGCCTTCCCTGTGGAGTTGTGGACGGTATTGTTGTAAGCAAACTCCACCAATGGAAGATATCTTCCCCACTTAGCCTTCTGATCAGCCACACAACAATTCAACATGTGTAAAACAATGGAATTCGCTATTTCACTTTGCCCGTGGGCCATTAGACTGGGGATGAAAGGAAGAAGAAAAGTCCACCTTAGTTCACATATTATCAAACAAAGCTATCCAGCGTTCTCCTTTAGTACTAGCCTTCATCATGGCTGAGTCTGCCCTTCACCTCCGGAGTGTCAGTATGAAGACTTCCTACGAAGGGATGCTCAAGTATGTGTGGGTGTGTGGATTTGTATGTATGAGAGCATATTTTAATACCATGGTCTACACCCACTGTTGGGCTCTGATGACGTTAGTGGAGATGCCATAGTAGCTAGTCCTTGCTATGCGTGATGTTATGGTTTTCAATCTTATGAGTGACTATCATACTGCACTATGTTGTGTTTTTAGATTCTAGAGGATGTGTTTGGGAATGTTCTTAGATTCATCTAGGTATATAAAAGCTCTCTAGAACATGCTAGTCAGTCTGGTATCTCTATCACTGTCTATGGACTTAGGCATTCTCTGATGCTTGAAAACTTGTGCTGAAAATTACTTAGCCATATGATCAGCTTTGATTGTTTTCCGAACAGGTACAAAATGTGCATGCTTGCTGAATCTATCAATGACAGTCCATATCACATTATTTCCTTGTTTCAACCTCAGGAGATAAAAAATAAAATCCATTTCTATGCTCTCCCAGCCTGCGATATTGGAAGAGGTATTAATAGTTGAGGTGTCTTATGCCTGTCATATTTCAGTTTGTGACAAACATGGCATTTAGAAACAAACTGATTGCACATACCTGGCCAAAAGAAATACCTCTCTAAAGCCTGTGTAGTGGAGGCAATTGCTCAATGGGGTGTATAAGGCTGATCATGGCACTCTTCCATAATTTTCAGCCTTAAATTTCTGGTAACACACAAGCAATCATCCTTCATCAGGTAGCCATCTTTTAGAGAATAGTGGCTGGTTGACTCACCCGCTTGCAATTGTTGCATAATCTCCCCAAAGTTTGGGTCTTGTCCATACTGGGACTGCATCTATTTTCAATCCTGATGATAAGAAATAGTAACATTATTTACATGGGGCCACCGAGATAGGATATCTGCCACTCTGTTTTGCACTCTTGGTGTATGAACAATCTGAGAATCAAACATAGACAAAAGTTTGCCCACTTCATGTGCTTTTGGGAGAGTTTGGTCTTTGTCAAGAAATACTTTAGGCTTTGATGGTCATTCTTGGTCGTGAAATCAGGCCCTAAAAGATAATGTGTCTAGATGGCCATAGCATGAATAACAGCCAACAATTCTTTTCCATAAATCTGCAAATGCTTTTCAGCATCTCGCAATCTCCTACTTTCTTAGGCAACCACATGCCCGTCTTGATGCAGAGCAGCTCCTATATAATGCCCACATGCAATGCAGTCTACATCAAACGGTTTATATAAATCTGGAATGACAAGAATGGGTTCAATGGTTAACGTTTCCTTAAAGAGTACTAAATGCTGTCTTTTGACGTTCCTTCCACCTGAAAACAGTATTTTGCTTAGTCAGATCATGGCGTGGTGCTGCAATATCAGCAAAATGTCAGATAAACCGCCTGTAATAAGAACATAACCCTAGAAAACTGTGTACTTCATGTACGGTTTTCAGCTCAAGCCATTCTTGTATAGCTTGGATCTTTGCAGGATCCATCTGCACACCATCCTTAGAAATGATATGACCAATATTATGAATCTTGTCGAAGAAAAATTTGCTTTTGTTACCATTTACATAAAGCTTATGGTTGCGAAGTTTTCATAAAACTGTGGCTAGATGCTGCCTACGCTCATCCATTGATTTAGAGAAGACAACAAAATCATCAAAAAAATTGTCCGTAATGTGTTTGTGTGGCCTGTAAATTCTATCCATCATCATGTTAAAAGTGGCAAGTACATTAGTCAATCCCTAAGGCATAACCAGAAATTCATACAACCCAAAAATCGTACAGAATGCCATCTTATGTACATTTGGATGTATGCGGATTTGATGATACCCGCTTTTGAGATGCAACACCTCCCAGATGGTCGAGAACATCGTCAATATGGGAATGGGGAACCGGTTCTTAATGGTCATCTTGTTCACGCACGGTAATCAACACACATGTGGAAAGAATGTCTTTTTTTTGAACCAACAAGCCTGGGGAACAAAAGGGAGATGAGTTGGGATGGATTAGCCCTTTTGATAAAAGATCTTGCACTTGAGCCATTATTTTCTTCCTTTGCGATCCACACATCCGATAAGGTGGTTGGTTGGGTGGTGCACTCTCTAGAATAAGATCAATAGTATGATCTTTTGGTCTTTCTGGGGAGCAGCTCATTTGGAAGGGTATCTGAAAAGCAATCTCTCTGAGAAATCCATCTGTGTGAATGTTGCGACTGCCCCCCAGTGCGTGGGGTGTTCCTGAGAAGCCCTCGCTGTAAGAGAAGCTTCCAAGGCTCTGCACCTTTGGTGAGGCCGCGCACAAAAGAGGGCTCTGCTTTTATCTCTAGATCAATGATACCCAAGCCTCCCAATGCTTGCGGCATGATAATAGATCAAAGGTTTCATCTCCCTTAATGTTAGAAACATGGTGAAGGGAGATAGACAGAGAGAGTTAGGATGTGAGGAAATAATGCTCAAATGAAGACATGACAAAGGCTTTCATTCATTCATCAAGTATGTCAAGACAAGTGAAATACAAGCCTTATATAGGCTACTCACTCACACACTAGCACCTAGTGCATATGGGATAAGTCCCATGATGACACGTGGCACTCATACATGACTCACACACATAGACTACCTAGTACTACATACCAACACACTCTTTGGCTATGATATCTCCAACACCCCCCTTCAGAGCAAAGAGTGTGAGACCCAACACGCAAAGAGTAGACTGATCCCTCCTCCACCGCAATACTGCAAAGAGCAAGTCCAACTATCCAACACCTCCTGTGTGATAGTGACTTCTCAGTCAGCTTGCGACCGACAAGGGCAAACCATCACTCGTCATCCCCCCTTACTGGGTGGTCAATACTGTCAACCAAAGTAAAAGATAATACATTCATTTTTGGGGGACAACCCAGGGCAGAGTACCTCTTATTGACTCCCAATACATTCAATTTAGAGGGACAACTCAAGGCTGAGAACCTTTATTTGACTCAACATAAACACTCATAGCATAGGGGCCTAGAAAGCCCAAGAATCCCAATCATAATGGTGCAGATTGTAATGGTTTTCATCAATAAGGATGGTTGTCTTTCCATGATTTGAGGTCTCTCGAGCCCTGAAAACAGCCAAGACCTGGTAGGATAGAGATTTGTCTTCAATTGTACCAAGAGAAGATGAAAACCAGGAAAGCCCTAATTTCTGAAATTTAAGGTTTGCAAAAATTAGGGTTTCCTGCTGTAGGTCAGAAAAACCAGTGTAATCCATGATAGAACGGCTTAGGACAGCTCCAAATGTCGTCAAAACAGGTTGGAGCAGCTGAACTGAAACCCCAAACTCTGTCATGCTTCGAAATCTTTTGAATAGTCGACCTGTTGAATTGCTCTTGTGGGCGTTCAGCAACTAGTCGATGTGTGTAGGTGTTCCAAAGCGCAACAGCAGGTCCGAAATCTGCAAAGCGGTAGCTGTAGAATGCTCCAAGTGTGAAGGTAAGTCTCGAAATCTGTAAGGCTGCTCAGCAAGGGACTCCGAATAGCTGCAGCAGAGCACCAAGCTAAAAGTCGGCTGGTATTTGTATGCTGGAGCGCTGGAAATAGCTCGGAAGTGGCTCTGTTGAAGGCGGCTATGCAGCATGCAGGAAGTGCCGACCAGCAAGCAAAGACAGAGAGAATATGCCGACCAGCTATCCGAGAGGCTGCCAAGGGCCTAGCTACAGGTCCAAGAGGGCTTGAATGAAGGCTGCTGGCTGCAAGGACAGAAAACGGAGGTGGAGTAACTATGGAGGAGGTAAACCAGGGTGAAATGGAGCAGGGCTGAGGCGGCTGCAGGCTGCAGGAAGAAGGGTTGAAGCAGAATTAGGGTTAGGGCAAGGGTGACGAATTAGGGCTAGGGCAAGGGTGACGTGGCAGCTATGGAAGGTTGAACCTGCTCTGATACCATGTTAGAAACATGGTGAAGGGAGATAGAGAGAGAGAATTAGGGTGTGAGGAAATAATGCTCGAATGAAGACATGACAAAGGCTGTCATTCATCCATCGAGTATGTCATGACAAGTGAAGTACAAGCCTTCTATAGGCTACTCACTCACACACTAGCACCTAGTGCATATGGGATAAGTCCCATGATGACACGTGGCACTCACACATGACTCACACATATTGACTAGTACTAGATCACCTAGTACTACACACCAACACACTCATTGGCTATGATATCTCCAACACTTAATGCACGCATTGACATAATTTTGGTAATTGCAGAAGAATGATAGGTGTATCTACTATCAGGACCCTCACAAATTTGAAACTCAACAAATGTTTCAAGGAACTCTCTTGATTGCATGATGACTGCGTGTTTCGTTGATTCTATGCATGTGGTGTATATTGCTTTGATGCTAACTCATGGTGTAAGTTTCCTTCCAAAGATAGGTAGGTACTTGTCTTGATAGAGCCTAGCGTAAAGGGCTCAACGCCAATTTAAAGTTTATCAGATAATACCCTTCCACGGGAAGTTTAGATATACTCTCTCTCGATAGATAGTACCCCTTCAAGGAGTAGCTTAGCTATACTCTTTTTCAGAGAGGGAATTCAGATAGTACCCCATCAGGAGGCCAACTCTGCAGACAAAGTGTATAGCGGATCTACCAGAATCTTTTTCTAGGTAAAAGAATAAGCTAGACACAAAATCCCGACAGCTAGATCAGCTCCACTCCGTTGAACTGCGATTTGCTTCTCTACTGCTTTCTTTCTTGCTCCCTGACCTATCCTGCATACTTTAAGTGTGCTGCCGTTTGGGTGCACATTATATTTACCCAGCAAGAGATACGGATACCAACTCCCTAATCTACTCCTTGCTCAAATTTCCGATATATTTTAGATCGTCTTCATCCTGAAGAAAACTACTGTCATGTCTCCCATACTGTTTTTTAGATGATGAAGGTTGCAATTACACGAGGCTTCCGACTCTAGGCGTCTACTGATGGTCCCTTTACAAACTCATGTCTCTTTGTTTCTGCCACTTGCATGCACTTCAAGACTTTAGCCTTGGCAGCTTGTAAAATATTGGAGCCACCTGTTTTTACCTTCATTAATGCTCTTGCTGTAGACTAATGGTCTTACAGTAGAGTTGTACCCTCCATACACAATAAATAAATGTACACACAATAAATAAATTACTGCAAATGGAACATCAGCCAGGTACCCAACCTCTGCGAAAAGCGACAATTTCAGCAACTAGCTCTGTTCTCATCTTCCTATGAATTCTTCCTGCACATCTGAACATTAAACAACCTTCTACTTCAAATCACAATCAGCTTTCTGGCTCCTGGACCCTATCTTCTACAGATCACAGTTGAAATCAATACTTGACACTGCTTCTTTACCCTGGACATTTCTAATCAATTTGGACCAAACACACCGGGACATTTAATCTGAAAAAATGTTCTGTTGGAGTGGGGATGCAGAAGTATACAGGATCACACAGGCAGAATGCGAATGTATTCTGTGGAGTATTGTAAAATGAGTTCAAGGTACAATAAGTAGGATGTACTTTTAGGGTACACATGTCACATGCGTGCACGTACACCCACTGTTTACATGCACGGGGGGAAAAGGCTTCCTAGTGAGGGAAAAGGTGTTCTAGGCTACTAACACTAGTTTACGAGCACCACGGCAAATCCTCTTGGAGTGATGATGTGATCAAATACAGGGATCATGTGACTGATCAATCCCCAAAGGGCAACACGCTCATAAGCTTTTGAAAAGCTTCTGACTTTTCACAAGGAAGCATCTTCCTGAATCCTGAATATATCATTGGGTTCGCCTGCAATGACTGCCATTGAAAAGGGTAGTGGCGATGGCTCTCCTATACCCAAATCAAGCAAATAATCTTCTGAGCCAAACACATTCAACTGTATTGGTGAAAGCTGCCTTGTATTCGATCTCGCAACTGGAGATTGCCACTATAGCGTGTTTCTTACCGAGCCATGAGATGCATGAGTCACCAAGGAAGAAAGCAAATCTGGTGGTGGACACATGTGTATCATAACATCCAGCTCGATTGGAGTCACTAAAGGCATGTAACTGTGACTTACCCCCTCTAGCATTAAAAAATTTAAGGTCATGTGTTCGTTGCAGATAACGGATACAGACTGCCAGTGCCTAGTTCTGGCCGCGTATTGCATGAGACCCCAAACTGAATATCTGGCTGCATATTGCATGAGTAAATTAAAGATCCCACCTGCTGGTACAATATCTGATCAAAAGGAGCCCCTGGATCCTAAAGGCTAAGCGAGGCTCCTGTATCCATTGATATAGCACAATGCTTGCAATCCTCAAAGGAAAACTTGTTCAGTAGTTTCTGTATATTCTTTGACTGCAGCATGACAGTACCATCACTCTGGTATGAAAACAGAATACCCAAGTAAAAATGCAACGTTGAAACCTAACATCTCAAAAGATTCATGTAACTCAGCCTTAAAGGCTAAGATATTTTCCTTATGGGGTCCTGTGAGCAGCATGCCAATCAACGTACAAGGCGATGACCAATAAATCCTCTTTTGTCTGTCTGACATAGAGTGGTACTCTCAGTTGTACTGCTGCAAAAGCCATGTGCAACTAAGGATGTATCTTTCCATGCCATGCTCCGGGAGCCTACTTCAGGCCATACAAAGCTTTCTTGAGTCTGGAAACTTTGGCTCTTGCTTTTCACTGCTCTTCTCATTTCCTTGAACTAATTAATCCATTTTGATTTTATGATATATTTCCTATATATTATGTATGTAAGACATTTTCCTAACATTTATCTCCTGTGTGTGTGTGGTAACTCTTTTCTTATCTTATAATGAGATTTTCTGATCTTGTAATTGTTAGCCCCTTGTTTGGGGACTGTTTTCTGTAATATAAAGTCTGATGGATTTCATCAAAAAAACAAAAGAGAGTGTGTGTGTGTGTATGATTACGGAATATACTTTTCGCTGGCAAACATGGTAGGGTGTTAAGACTGCAGTGTAGAAGGAAGATATGCTTGTCTAATGTACATTCAAATTTACAGGAACAACAACGAAGAAAAGAGAGAAAGAACAGGGATGAATTTAGGAAATTGATGGAGGAGCACAGGTTATCTGGTGTACTCACCACCCGTGTGGCTTGGAGGGACTACGCTGTGAAGGTGAGCACTAAAAACTGCAATACAGTGTAAAACTGCATTTCTTCCATATCATTGTGGTTAACAAGTAGTCTTTTTGCTTACAGGTGAAGGAACATCCTGCATATCAGGCTGTTTGTTCAAATACTTCTGGCACGACGCCAAAGGAGCTTTTTGAGTATGTTGCAGAGGATATGGAGAAGCAGGTATTTATTGTTGCTGTGAACTTCCTACAGATTCTCTGATGGAAATTGTAAACCTTTCTTATCTGTGGGGTCTTATGTTGGTTCCAGATTTTGCCTACCTGAGGGCATGGAATTCATCCGGGCTCAAAAATGGGCCAACTTTATGGGCTCCGCTCCTGTGGCCTACGCTGCAAGCAGCCAAGAACACCCGGGGCCACTCCCTAGATTACTCTAGCCACATCTTTCAGGCACTCTCCACTACAGGGTCAAATTTCATGACCAAGATGCTTGCATCTGCCAGAGCCCCCCTTGTCACGCACATTACCAGGGCGTCTTTAATTCCCAATACACTACAGTTGAACGTAAACTTGTTCCTTACAGTCCAAACTGAGTTGATGACCATTCCACGGATGTAAGGCCAGCAAGCCTTTAGAGTAGAGGTCGATTGGCTTGGCAAGGAGGGCAAAACAGATGAAGCTTCCAAAATTGCTAGAGAGAATCATGGCTATTGGGGTGCCGGCTGAACACTGTGACTTATAATGTCATATCTGGGCTGCCTTACACGTGTGTGCTAGTGTTAATTGTGATCGAGTTCACCCTCCATCATCGCCATGAGATTTTACAGGTACTTTGTAAAATCACCTACATATAGTGAGTCTGCCTTTGTGCATGTATATTATGTATTCCCTTTATCTAGTATCATCATGGTAATATAAATTTATATGCCCATGTGAGAGTGGTTGTGTACATATGTGAGAACATATGTTTCGAGAATTGTGTACATGGACCATTGCATGTGATGAAGTTGGTGCTTGGATGCATCCAAACTTTGGAACATTCAAATGTGATTGGTTAGTTTGAAAAGCCATACATTATGTATGCACGTGCACGCACACACACATGAACACATACGTGCATGCGCACTCTCTCTCTCTCTCTCTCTCACACACACACACACACACACACACACACACACACACACACAATTCACTCGCGCACACGCACTCTGACTCTGACTCTGACTTTGACTCTGACTCACACACACACACACACACACACACACACACACACACACACACACACACACACTCACACTCACACTCACTCACATTCACGCTCTCGCTCACGCTCGCTCACACTCGCTCGCACTCGCGCTCGCACACTTTCTCACACTCAAAATCACACTCACACTCACCTCACACGCACATGCACACGCTCACGCTCACGCTTACGCTCACACTCACACTTGAAACATTCAAATGTGGTTGGTTTAAAACCTTTTCCATAGTTTTGAATGCATGGTTCCCAAGTTTCGCAATGTGTGTTTAAAGCCATATAATGCATGCGTGCACATGCACATGCATGCTCGCACGCATACACATGATGTCGTGCTTGTATTGAACTAGAGTCTCCAACTATCCTAAAATTCTTGATCTACCCAAAGTAGGATGTACAGTTGTTTACTGGGCTCTTAATGCTTCAGTAAGCACCCCCGTGACCTCTATGTTGGGTATTTCTTTCCCTATCCTATTCATTTCCGTTTCTAGGCTGACTATGTGCGTAGGACATATCCAAGGTGCTCTCTTAGTCAGGTACTACTCGTTGTATGAGAGCGGAGCATACTTCCAATAGAAGGGTGGAAGATGGTGTTTGACCACACGAGCGGTCTCATCTCAATGTGCCCTTTCTAGGTTAATTCTTAGACCTTAGCTACTAGAGTTTAATTATTCTACTCCCTTTTTACCCTGAGGTAATGTCCTATAAGCTTTTTCCTCCCTATTTTACTCAATATGACTCTTATTTTAGAGACTTGTGAACCAAAATTCTTCTCTTGACTAATCTTGTTGATTAGCATTCTTAATTGGGAAATACTGGGTTACTCATAACATTTTCCTCTTGCTATGTCCTAAAAAGAAAACTAAATAGGGTAAATTCCTATCATAGGTACTGTTTATGGACTGAGTCAATGGTATTTTCCTAGAGTTCTAGGATAACCACTCTCTCTTTACTTTGCTATCTTACCACTCACCCTCAAGGTTCCGATGCAAACTTTATCCCTTAGGTTAAATTTATCTTATTCATTCCTTTCAATAAAATAATAATTAAAAGGAAGGGCAAGAATAGGTAGCTTTGATAGTGTCGTGTGTTATTCTTGTATCTTTTTAGTGCACCTCATGGAACTTCTCTTGCAAAATAAAATAAACAAATGGTCTAGATTTAGATGCTCGTTTGGGAGACACTAAAATGAAATCGTTTAGACTTCACAAGCAGTTGTAGCTTGAATGAAGAGATTTTGGACTACTTTTTGATTAGCCTTCTCCTTTAGTGCTAGCCTTCATCATGGCTGAGTTTGCCCTCCGGGGTTGGGAATGTTCCTGGATTCATCTAGGTATATAGTCCCAAGTGACCGGCTTGGAGCTGGTCTTCTATAATAAACAAATGGTCTAGTCCCACGTGACCAGCTTATAACTACTGTTCCATTTGCATTTGGGTCATAATCCATGTGTGTGGGATTTTGGGCCAAAGGTGTAAACTCATTACCTTGCTCTTGAGTGGACTCATGTCTCCTCTCATTTCAAAAGGAGAACTCTCTATCAGGAGGTTCTTGTAGGAAAGAGGCAGGTAATTCTATCTCTCAGTTATCATAATTAGGAGGAAAATGACTTGCTGTAATATCAAAACAGAGGTTTATTTTACAGCCAAAGTCAAATGTTGTAGAGTTGGTGGTACGTACATGTCTCCTGCTTGACTTATGTTGAAAAACAGCTGAAAATAGCCGTTCCCCCTTGTCTTTTGCTGGAGACTGGTGTGTTAGAATTTAGCTTGAATCGGAGGTCTCAATACCATTTCTTCTTGTCTTTCAATTTTGCACATGGTGAAATTCTTGCTTCTATAATTAAACGATTGCTTTAGGAAGTTATTTTGAGCTCTCTTTTTGAACCTTGTGGGCCTTCTAAATTTGTGTGGAAAAGGGTTTAAGGTGTTGTTGTTGGGTTTTCATATATGCAACCTTTGTTGAAGAAACGGAGTCACATGGTATTCAATAAAGTGTTAAGTGAAGGTTATTAAACTTACATACACATTGGTGGTCTTTGTTTCTTAGGCAGATCTTTATGCATTTTGAAGAAAAATGTTATCACTTTTGAGGTTGCAACCTTCCAGATTATATTAATAGTGCTTTTGAATTTGTCAATGCAGTACCAAGAGGATAAGTCCAGGACGAAAGAAGCTATCAAGGCTGGAAAGGTACACATGCTCCAATTTCCCTTTTCCTTTTAATTTATGCTTGAAGGGGAACTCAAAGTCTGATGTTTTTGTACCCTAATTGTGGTTATCAGATCAATGTGACATCTGCATGGACATTCGACAAATTCAAGACTGCCATCGCTGAAGCAGGTGACTTGGCGGCGATTGCTGAACCAAACCTTAAGGTTAGTTTCAGTGACTTACTGTAGTTGTGTTCTAGTAGCCCAACGAATCTGTGCTACTAGCAACACAAAATCAAGGTATCTTGTTTGAAGGCTTTGTAAGCCTTCAACATAGAGGGAATGCATCATACGGTGTATCTCATGCCTTGGAGCGAAATGGTGCAGCTCCTTTTTGGTGAAGGACATCCTTTCTAATGTTGTGGCAGGTATACTT
Organism: Dipteris shenzhenensis; assembly: GCF_047967505.1. NCBI lineage: Eukaryota > Viridiplantae > Streptophyta > Polypodiopsida > Gleicheniales > Dipteridaceae > Dipteris > Dipteris shenzhenensis. Next base: position 43,869,912 of record NC_141601.1, on the reverse strand, counting down.
GGTGGGTTTCCATGTTGAACCATGTGGGTTTAGTCAACTTTACGTCATACATAGAAATAAACTGGATGAAGATGGACCCCCTATTCTGTTAGGATTGGGTTTTTTCTTGAAGTTTTCCTGTACAAAACCAATTTCTTTGGTATTTGTCACATGAATGAAATTTGTACACATGTGTTGTGCAAGGGTGAATGCCTAGGCTCATTCGGAGGGTTTGGAAAGGTTTCAAAGTTGGGTTGATATAGTGTCTATAATGTTGTGCTCCTTAGACAATGTAATATACAATCTTGCAGCTCTCCTTTCCTACATTGTTAAACGAGTTTTTTGTATTTAAGCCTTCAATAAGGAGGACTCATTGGGGTTGGTGTACTCGTGTCATGTGTTACAGTTAGTCTTTGAAGATCTACTGGACAGGGCTAAGGAAAAGGAGGAAAAGGAAGCGAAAAAAAGGAAACGACTTGCCGATGATTTTAATGAGCTCCTCCGTGGAGAAAAGGTGGGTTCCATTACTGTCTTCAAGTGCCAAGGAAATTGCATGAATGCAGATTAGTTCCTTTCTCTTTGGACATTTGGTTGAATATAAGCTTGTTTGCCTTTGGCCACGCAGTCACTAATGGTGACATCCAAATGGGAGGACTGTAAAGTGCTACTTGAAAACGCTCCTGAATTTAGGTATGTGTCCTTTTGTTTGTGTGATATGGCAGAGGGTTTGTGTTTTTTAAAGCTTACATTAGCTTAATTGTTATCTGTCAACTCAGGGCTTTAACTGATGAATCAGTTCGCAAGGATCTATTTGATGAGTATATAGCTCACTTGCAGCAAAAAGCAAAAGAGAAAGAGAAGAAACGAGAAGAGGAGAAGGTATTAACTGTCACACATTTTTGATTTTCCGGGTGCCTTTGAAGACAGTGTTTTCGGCAATCCATCGACGTAGAGTGTTTTTAAAAGCTAACTATTTTTAATGGATCTTGGACTCTTTTGAGTGCTTTCAAGGCGTGTTTAACAAAGCAATCATTCCTAGATATCATGGCATGTGTTGCATATTGCATTCTCGGTACGTAAGACTCTGAATGCTTGCATGACTATGTCAATATTGAAGCCCCTGAAACAGATTTCGAGAAACATTGCTAGAAATGTCTCTGGTGACTATGCTACAAAGTAATCATATATAAGGGTGCTTAAATGTTTTAAATTTCTATATTCTCTGGGAGAGAAAATGTTTTAAATTCCCACACTCCATCCATGATACACTCTTAGGGAGTGAAAGCAGGCCCAATATTAAGGATCAGAAAGCCAGAAAACTCTTAGGGAGTGATAGCAGGCCCAAATCTTAAGGATCAGAAAGCCAGAAACTCTTAAGGCCTCCCAAAACCATAGCTGGGAATATTATCACATGCTAGTTAACTTTCCAAACTGCCTATTTGAAAGTCAAGTTCTAGATCGAGTGAAAGCAAAGATCTAGCTCCTAGTTATATACAAAGAGCTTTTACTCTAGCATAGAAACTTGAAGGAGAAATTCTTGCTGCTGTGTATAAAACATAAAACATATAGTGGTGAGAGGGCAAGGGAAGGAGAAGGATGAGGTAGCACCAGGTAGGATGTGAGGAGGCAGGGTAAGGCAAAAACAAGTGGCAAAATTAGCTTAGGGCAGTCAAAGTGCAGGAATTAGGAGTAAGGAGAAAGGTGTTCTTTTGGTGAGGGCCTTTTCCAAGTTACCTCCTTTGTGTATGCCGTAATTCATTTGGCAATCTATGATTAATATATCATCATGATTCTATCTATTCTCTAGATTACTACATAAGAGATATTGCAATGTTACTATAGAGCACACTAATTCAAATGAACTAGGATGAATGGACACTTGGAACATTGTCTCAAAATGGCTAAATTGTATCGGTCTAGTGGAGTTGTTGGACAGGCTAGACATGGGACTCGCTAGACTTGTTTATATGCACGGGTGGTGGTGTTGGTTGGTGCTCTAGGGTTCTGACACGTCCCAGCACTCCTGAAACCTCTGATCTGCAAACAAACACACACAACGTGAGAAACTGAGCAGGCTGCTCACCACCCAACCATGACATCTACGGGATGTGATCCCGAATCAGGAGATGTCCCCTCCGAGCCACGAGTTGAGCTACTGGCATGAACTCCCAATCAGATCCAAACCAGCCTGGTGTCCCATACCACCAGGGGGCGCTGTGAAGCCTAGGATCTGCCACTGGGCCTTGGGCTACGCTAAGATGTAGGCGCGCGTCTGCGACTCAATCCAGGATCAGACCTAGCACATGGGAACGAAACTTGCTCCCATCGGCTCTTTGAGAACTGAACCCCCTGGGCCCCTTTTATAGACTTGGGCCCCAAGCACCAAAAATAGCGAAGACCTATAAATAGTTCGTACCCTTGCCACTCAACTCGAGAATCAAGCCTGCCTAGCTCAAAGCCTACCCAGGTTACCTGAGCTAGTCTTGTGTACCCAGTACACGTCAGATACCAATCCGTGCACATGACATACTCCCCCTCCTCTAAGAACTCACTCCTGAGTTCGCTAAAAAACCTGGAAATGTTCTTTGGAGGTTTTGTAATGTCTCCCATGTTGCATCCTCCTCAACACGATCCTTCTACTTGATCTTGTATTCCGTGATAGATCGATTGCGAATCTGTCTGTCACGAAATTCAAGAATACACTCAGGTTCGTGTGGAATAAAAGTCAAATCTGTAACTTCTATTATCTCGTGAGGAGAAACAAGTTGATATTCCGCACCCAAAACTTCTTTCAGTCTACTGACATGAAAGACTGGATGTACTTTAACATCAGGAGGCAATTCTAGTCGATATGCAACTGGTCCAATTCTTTTAATGACCTTGAACGGACCACAGTATCTGGGGGATAATTTCGGAACCAAACCAGTACTTAGGCTCTTGGATTCCTTGGGAATTCGCAAATATACCATTGTTCCTTCAGAGAACTCTCTAGGTGAACGATGTCTATTAGCATAAAATTTATCCCGATCTTGGGCACTTCTAATAGACTCCTTGGCAAACTGCAACATTTCTTGCATGTCTTGCAAGAAGTTCTTAGTAGCATCATTTTGAATCCCTTTTAACCCAACCATAACTGGTGACTTAGGTTGAAACCCGTACATAAGCATGAAAGGACTGTAACCAGTACTCGAATGCTTTGCACTGTTATAAGCAAATTCTATCATAGGTAGATAATCTTCCCATGAAGACTGTCTCTTAGATACATATGCCCGAAGCATGTCTTCAACCAACTGGTTAACCTTCTCTGTACTGCCATCGGATTGTGCATGATCCGAGGAACTCATACTTAGAGTAGTTTCTAACTTCTCAAAAACAAGTGTCCAAAAGTTAGTTGTAAACTTGGAGTCCCTGTCACTGACTATGTCAGATGGCAAACCATACAGCTTAAACAAGTGGTCCACAAACTCGTGAGCCAGCTGAACAGCTGAAATAGTTGTTCTAGTCGGTAAGAATCTAGCCATTTTTGTCATACGGTCGACTATGACCGAAATGGAGTCATGACCCTTGCGTGTTCGAGGCAAACCAGTAATAAAATCCATGGAAATACTTTCCCATTTATTACCTGGAATCTGTAATGGCTGTAATAAACCCGCGCTTCTAAGGCGTTCTGCCTTAGTAACCTGACAAACTCGGCAACCTACTACATAGTTCTCAATAAATGCACGCATCTTAGGCCAATAAAAGGTATGCTTCACAAGAGACAGAGTCCTATGTATACCCGGATGTCCAGCACTAGGAGCATCATGACACTCCCAGAGAATCTTGGATTTAAGGTCCAGAACATCAGGCACACAAATCTTTTCATTCCGGAACAGCAAGCCGTTCCTAATCATCCACTGACCTCCCGCCGCCTGTACCGTAGGTGGCACAATCCCTGAGTCCTGGTCAACCATGGAGCTCCCATCCTGGACTCTCTGCCAATAAGAACTGAAATAACTATCAGTTGCGTATAGCCCTCTCAAGGATTAAATAGGTCTGAGGATATTTCCGTAAATGACAGAGCATTTACAAACTTAACTCGACTTAAGACATCCGCCACACTATTCAACGAACCCTTACGATAACGTATTTCAAAATCAAAATCTTGCATTAATTCTGCCCATCTAGCTTTCCGTCTCCTCAATTCAGATCCATCACACACATACTTAATTGACTGATGATCAGTCAATACAAGGAACTTTGAACCATACAAGTAGTGTCTCCAAACCTTAAGAGCATACACTACATCATAAAGTTCCTTCTCGATTGTGGGCCAACGATATTGAGTGTCGTCTAGCTTCTTACTCTCAAAAGCTACAGGTCTGCCCTCTTGGAATAGAGCTGCCCCAATCGCATAATCACTCGCATAGGCCTCTAAAACATAAGGCCGGGTAGGATCGGGTAATGCAAGATCGGGTGCTTCCTTGATAGAAAACTTCAAGGTTTCAAAAGCCTTGTTCATTGCATCATTCCAAGAGATCGGCTGGGTAGACCTGCGTTCACGACCTTTCAATATGTTTGTCAAGGGTGCCATGATATGTGAATAATCACGTACAGACTTCCGTAGAAATACCGTAAATCCTAGGAAAGAACGAAGTTGTTTCACAGTCTGAGGGATAGGCCATTCTAAAACCTTCTGGATGCAATCCAGATCAATGCTAATACCTTCAGAAGAAATCTTGTGTCCTAAATAAATGATCTCCTTCATAAAGAAGTCACATTTACTCATCTTGGCATAGAGCTTATGCTGTCTTAGAATTGCTAAGACAATCCGGAGGTGTCCTATGTGATCCTCAAGCGTTCGACTATATACCAAGATGTAGGTGCATAACATAACACGTAAGAACCCCTGTGTAGGCTTGAATTTCGTGACAGACAGATTCGCAATCGATCTATCACGGAATACAAGATCAGGAGATGTCCCCTCCGAGCCTCGAGTTGAGCTACTGGCACGAACTCCCAATCAGATCCAAACCAGCCTGGTGTCCCATACCACCAGGGGGCGCTGTGAAGCTTGGGATCTGCCACTGGGCCTTGGGCTACGCTAAGATGCAGGCGCGCGTCTGCGACTCAATCCAGGATCAGACCTAGCACCTGGGAACGAAACTTGCTCCCATCGGCTCTCTGAGAACTGAACCCCGTGGGCCCCTTTTATAGACTTGGGCCCCAAGCGCCAAAAATAGCGAAGACCTATAAATAGTTCGTACCCTTGCCACTCAACCCGAGAATCAAGCCTGCCTAGCTCAAAGCCTCCCCAGGTTACCTGAGCTAGTCTTGTGTACCCAGTACACGTCAGATACCAATTCGTGCACATGACAGGTTCACAATTAATAGCATGCCAATTTCGGCTGGTGCGCTAGTTTGCACTAGTTGGTATTGGAGCCTTTCACAAACTACAAAGGGTTGCTAGACTCGCTTATATGGACCAGTATTGATGGCCGTTGGTGCTTTAGGGTTCACCGTAGGTAATATGCCACGTTTGGAGTATAGATAGTATAGATGGAGTGTGGATGCACAAGCAATCTTGCCAAGGCTACTAGAGGTGAAAGTAGTGTCTCTTGATGGAGAAACGTTCGCTATTATTGGGATGACTTCTAGTAGATGGTGACATTGTGCATTGCGGCTATTTGAGGATGGAGGTATGCATTATTCATTTTCCTGGGACAATTTAAAACCTCTTTTAAAACCTCTTCAATCTGGAGAGGCTTAAATCGAGCTCAACTTAGTTTTCAGATAATTTATATTTTAAGAGCTTAGATGACAATATTGTTGCTTTTCCTAAGATATCAAGAAAGTATTTGGACATCTTGATAGACCATTTGGAGAGGGCTTGGCTGTCTAGCATGTTGATAAGGTGAGATATGCGTGGTCTCTTCCAATCGATTTGTCCAGTGATAGGTGACATTATATCTCATGGGTCGGCTCTTAGTGACCTTGTGATGAGGAACTTGGAACACTTATTCGTTGGTTGTTTGGTGTAGCACAGTTTATTAGAGTCTTCGAAAGGCCAATGGGTCTATGAGACTATGAGAAACCAGATACAAACAATTTGGAAGGGTGGAGCTACTAAGCAAGCATCGACACCCATACTACATGCTACATACTACAGTTTATAAAAACGTCAATAGAAAGCTAAAGCATAATGTCCTTGTCAGTGTGGTCCCCATCATCACCACTATCATCACAGATCATCAGGTACATGGTAAGAATCTAATGAAGGACCCATCGCCCGATGAGGCAATGGTAGCATAAAGTCAGAGTTAGAGTGTTGGTGACTATCCGTGGGTGCTACGTTGCGTGGTCTCGAAGCAGAAGCTCTGCATTGGACCAAGGCTACGGTGACCCCAGTAGGTCGTACCCCATCTTGAACATGGTCCTTAAGTGTAATCTACCATCCTTTGTTGGGTATGACGCGTGGTCCCGACCGCGTGGTGATAACCTGTGCTATTTGGCTGGAAAAACTTTGTGATCATGCTCTGAGAAGAGTTGGCGAGTGCATGTCATCCCTGTCTCTATGATTTGAGTATGTGCTCTAGATGTCTAAGTGCCTCATGGATGAAGCCGGCCAAACATCTCCGGCTTGGAAAGGCGAGGAAGCGGGAAAGTAACCCGAAGTTGCCTTTGAAGAGGCAATAAAGCGACCTCGGATCTCGTAGTATACTGTGTTTTAAATATTTATATTTCCTAAAGGGAGTGGCCATGTTATGTAAAAGGGGCTAGGGGCATTTTTTTCCTTTATTAAGGTTTTTTACTGCTAATCTCAGCTAGAGGTTGAGTTTGTGGGTGAGTTAGTCACCACACATCTTTTAACACTAGTTAGGGTTCATTCTAGGGTTTCATCTCAATGACTACCCTAGGTTTGTAGTTCATTGTTGTTGTTGCAATTTCATTCCAGCTTGCTTCAGCTCCATTATTCTCTCGCGTTCTCTCGCTTCCATTCCAACATTTGGTATCAGAATCTAGATTAAGTTCCTCTTCGACCCTCGCTCCCACAGCTCTCTCTGCACCTCTAGCTTCGAATCTGTCGTGAAAATTTTTACTTTTGTTGCGAAGAACTTAGCCAAAACAGTTAGTTTTAGCGCTATTTTGGACTTGGGTGACCATTTTTTGGAGGTTTTTTTGCTGATTTCGAGCTAGTGTGGATCTGGCCATCGCCTTCTCCAAGGCTTTTGGAGCACTTTGGGAGCTTCTTCTGGGCTGGGCACCTATTTTGGAGGGGTGGACACTTTTTGAGGTGGTTTTCAGAGCTGGACACACTTTTCGAGGTGTTTTTCAGGACTGGTTGCTGTTTTGAAGCTTTTCTACCACTCTTGGGACTGTTTTGCAGCTTCGGGAAACTTCTCCTTGCCATTTTGAATCTGTCTCAGGCAGTATTGTGTTAGGACAGCTCATATTTTGCACCTCCAAGTGCATTTTCAGTCCATACAGTAGGGGACTTGCTGTTTTTTTCAAAACAGAGATAGAAATCGGTCATTTATTGCTTGCTAGGGCAAGCATGCTTGAAGGAAAGCACATATAGTTCGTGGGAGATCATTTGTCAGTTCATCTTGAAGCTGTTTTTGATGGCATTTTTGCAGCCCATTTGCTTGGGTTTTAGTTTGGTAAACTTTCAGTTCTAACTTCTGTTACTGCTTGCATTGGGTGCCATTGGCGCTTGCTGTCATGAGGACGTGAAATTATGGGACTTTTGATTTGCGTCTCCTGTAATTTGCATGTGATTGCCTTGGGCCTCGGGGGCGCGAGGGTCTAGCCATGGGGCGGGACTTGGGGAATAAAAATTCCCTAGTGGTGGCCCTTGGGAATTGTGATTGTGCGCCCATTTCTAGTCAATTAATTCCTAGGGCCAAAGTGTGCAACAGGGGGGCCCAAAGAGTGGTTGCATTAGCAACTTTATTATCCTTGCCTCTTCGGTACCGAATCGTCAAATTAAACTCTTGCATGAGTTCTGCCCACCTAGCTTGGCCGCCTCTCAAGTCAGGTTGTTTACAAAAATGTTTCAGAGTATCATGATCAACATCCACATAAAACTCTGATCCATATAAATAATGTCTCCATGTTTTCAAAGCATGGACAACATCATACAACTCTAATTCATGAGTTGGCTAATTCCATTGAGAGGGAGAAAGCTTCTTGCTTTCAAAGGCTACTGGCCTTCCCTCTTGGAGGAGAACTGCTCCTACCGTAATGCCACTTGCATCGGTTTTCAGGAACAACGGTTTCTGGGAATCAACTATTTTTAACATCGGTCCGGTCCTGAGACCACAGCTTGTTTTATGGTGTTAACTTAATCTATAGGGAGGTCTATTTACAGGTTCTGCGCCCGGGGTCAGCTCAATTTTATGTTAAACATTCCGCTTTGGAGGTAACCCATAAGGTAACTCATCCCTAAAACAATCAGAGAACTTCTCCGATATCTCTTTAGCCAACTCGGCCATTTCCCCATCTTGGGTAGCCTCAGTGCTAGCCGATGCATCATCAATCGACTCTACCGATGCTATACATAGACACAGAAACTCTTTCGGAGTCTTCCGAATTTCCATGGCTGAAATCAATGGTCCTCGAGGTAAATCCTTTTCACCTCGCAAAACATATTCTACCCTGTTCATCTTGAACTGGTAAATATGCTTTTTCCAATCAATGGCTGGATTTTTTCAAAATGCCAAGCCATGCCTAGGGCTATATCTGCGTGAGCAAGCGTGGTCAACTCAAAGTCCAGCTTCTCAACATAGTCCTGAATTCGAAGTTCCAACTGGGTAACCCTCTGGTCCCATACTTCAGTTGAACTTCCGTCCGCCATCCTGACCGTATAACCATAGTCAGACGGACTAGTTTTCAACTTGAGCCTCTTAATAAGCTTCGAGTTAATTACATTGTGCGTTGACGCTGAGTCAAACAACACAATCACATCATGATTGGCTACTTGCGCTTTCATTTTAATCAACTTGGGCTCATCGAAAACCGTATACCCCGTTGCTGCGGGCTTTGAAAGGATGTTATCAGGTGCACCGCTTACTAACTTAGTAACAGACACACTTAACAACACAGGTACTAACCTCTGAGAAGGTCCCGCTAATTGCATCTGCATATATTCCGCATTGGGACTCTCCTGCATTTCCGCGTCGCATTCAGATATTATCATATTGGCCGTGCGACGGTCTTTGTTTAGTGGACAATCTTTCCACTGATGTCGCTGAAGGCAGCCGAAGCACAATCCTTCTTTTCTAGCTTTTTCTTTTTGCTCAGGGGTCAACGAGGACTTTGACCAAGCCCGGGCTGCCATTGGAGTTACTTTTCTTTTCATCCCAACGGTGGTACTTGTCTTTGCTTGTCCCTCAACCGGCTTCACCTGCTTGGTTTGGCCACTTGGCTGCGAGACACTTGTCTTTGAAGTCCATTTCCTCTGAAATTTTCATTTTTTCGGGTACTCATGCTGACTCCCTACCTGCACAAACCCACTAGGTTTGCCTCTGGCATCCTCGTAGTTCAGGGCTACTGCAATAGATTCATCTGATGTAGTCACATATTTAGCCCGAACTTCCATTTTAATCTTGTCGTTCAGTCCATAGATATAGTCTTTCAATTGAACCGACATAGGGAGAGGGTCTGTTATTTTCATTACACATTCCCTGAACTTGTCACTGTACTCTGCCACCGACAAATTCCTCTGGCGAAGGTTTCTATAAGCTTCCCAAGCTCGGGACTCTTCGTAAGGTGGAAGGAAGTGTTTCTTAAATTCAGCCTTAAACCCTTCCCAGGTGGTAGGGGCAACTTGATCTTTCTGTTGCTTTATCCACCACCTATCCGCTGCCTCAACAAACAGGTGAGTGGTCTCGCGGATTTTCTTTAGATCAGATCTGATTTCACAAATGGCGAAGGCTTCTTCCCACTTGTGCAACCAAACCTTGATTACATCAGAACTGCGCTTGGTCATCCGACTAGCGTACTTTTTCGGTCTTTAATTAGCAATATTAGGTACCTTGACCTTTGCACGTTCTGATGAATGTATACTGGGCTCTGGCTCTACTGGAGCTTTGCCCTTTTTATTTCTAGATGGTCTAGCTGACAAGGCTTGCACCATTTCTCTAATTCTATTTTGACCAGCATTCACTTGAAGCTGCTGGTTCATGATCTGTTGTAAAGCATCTTCTAGTACAAAAATCCTACCCACCAGAGTAGGTGTTGTGTGATGGGACATTTCTTGTGCAGATCGCGCTCTAGATTCACCAGGATTTATCCTGGAATCCTGTCCCTCTGCCTCCATTCTTTCAAAAGGGAAAATAGTTTTTTTTAAAAAAATAACTTCTTTCCGTACGTCAAAACCCCAAAAATATATCACACTTCGAACTCCCCTTTTGCTGTACAGGAATAACAGACTGCAACTGAAAACTGAAAATTTGTATAGAAGGAAAAAAAGATGCCCCCTGGAAGCTCCGCGAAGTCTTGGATACTCCTATCCCTGGTATTCAGATTTTCAATAAAATTGTCGAACCACTGCCAAACTGCATAATCTGCGCGATGTATTAGTCTTTGCCTGTTTGATGACGAAATTCCCACATCGTTGAGCTATCGGAGCTTTTTCATTTCAAAATCGTCAAATCTGAAAATCTTCTACATCCTTGCATCGCTTCCGCCTACCTGAGCCTTCACGAGATCTGAGTTTTACAAGCATCTTTTGGCCCAGCTTCCGAGAGAAGTAATAAGCTATAGCCAGGCAAGGAATACGTTTGTTGCCCCTTGCTTTTACCACTCTCTCTACCCGCATTTGCGCTTTGCATAGCTTGCTACTGAGGTCTTTTCGATAATTGTTTCCGAAAACGTGGCGCACGTTTTCTCCTTGCATGTCCTTACCGAAAAAATATCCGCAGCCGGTGAAGGTTTCCCAAGCTTGATAGTGTTGTTCTTAAGCAACAGACGCTATTCATCGCAATCTTGTGGCTCTGGCATAATTGAAATCCTCATTCGTCGTCTTTATTCACTCCGTGACATCGATGTGCTTTTTTTTCTCTTTTCTAGCTTTCCTCACGCTGAGTGGTGCCGACGGTCATTAATTATTTCTTCTGATATAACCTTCTGAGCTTATTCAAGGAGAAGGTCCTCGACAAGTTCCTCACGCTTGCGATGACATCCGTGACTATCCACAGCGTAATCCTGCGGCGCTGAAGCCTTGCTTCTATAACTCTCGCATGAATTCCCTCGTCCACCTGAGCCACGCTGATTTCACAGGTGTTTCACCCAACACCGCTCATTGCGTCGAAGGGCCTGCCCCTAACTTTAGTGTCACGCGCCATCGTTCTCTGGCTCCAAGCTGACCGTAAACCAACGGATTCACGTAGACAGCTCGTCCCTTCTACGCAACTCGTTCATCCATGCTCCCAGATGTTCTGTGCTCTGATACCAAATGACACATTCCCTAACTAATCTCTCTTTTTTTCCACCGATTCACAGACGAAATTCACAGGCGCTGGCATCCTGAATATCCTCCCAGCCTATCTCATGGATGGCATGCTCACAAAGATACGTAACTTTATTTCCTTCATGCCTATCCACAAGCCCTCAGTTCCTTAGATGGTTCCCTCTGCCACATGTCATCATTCTAGACCTTTAGCTTGGTACACCATTTAGCCCTCTCTTGGGGCACAATTAAAACATTTGCCCCTTGGCATTTTTACACATTTAGGTGCACCTAGGCCTGAGCACTCAGAACCACCTAGTCGATGCCAATACACCCTCACCTAGGACCTTGGCAGTTACTTCCCTTGACCATTTTATTTACGCACATAAAATATTACAAAAGTCGGTCATCTAAGAGAAAATGCCCACCGATCTTTCCGAGGTCATGCTATCTTGGCTAGAGCATAACAAAGTATCTCAGACTTTGGTGATCTATTTAACTGTAAAATCTGCGCCCAAAAGATAATGCTTCCATTTATGGATGGCATGAATTACAGCCAGCAACTCTTTCTCATAGATTCCTAGATATCTCTCTGCATTCCGGAGTCTCCTGCTCTCAACTACATGACCATTTTGATGCAATACAGCCCCAACACATTTCCCACAAGCATCACAATCCACATCAAATGGCTGATACAAATCTGGAACTATCAAGATTGGCTATGTGGTCAGCCTCTCTTTGGGTGTGGTGAATGCTTTCTTTTGTGGAATTCCATCTGAAAGCTGCATTTTTCTTAGTAAGAGGAGTGGCTATATCCGCAAATCTTCTGTAATAAGAGCACAAGCCTAGGAAACTTCGAACTTCATGCATAGTTTTCAGCTTAGGCCATTCTTGAATGGCTCGGATCTTTACCAGATCCATCCGTATCCCATCTTTGGATATTATAATGCCCCAAGTGATGGATTTCTTCCAGGAAGAATTCACTTTTCTTGCTGTTTGCATAGAGATGATGATTTCTCAGCTCTTGAAACACTGTAGCAAGATGTTCGTTGTGCTCTTCTTCGAACTTAGAAAATACAATTATGTCATCGAAGAAAGTACCAGTGAACTGTCTGTAGGGTCGGAAGATTAAAAGGAGCTGGGGCATTAGTCAATCCAAAAGGCATCACCAGATATTCATACAACCCAAAAGTAGTGCAGAAGGTTGTCTTATGCACATCCTAAGGTTGTATCCTCACTTGGTGATAGCCACTCTTTAAGTCTATATTGCGATGACAAATCCTGCACCTGATCCATAATCTCCCCTCACTGAGTTGCACTAACTCTGTATGGGGGCCTATTGGGTGGCTCGCTGCCAGGAATGAGTTCTATGCTATGATCTTTCGGTCTCTTATGGGGTAACTCCCCTGGCAAAGCGTCAGAATAACAATCTTTAAAAATTTCAAGAAACTGAAATTTATTTTGATCTGCCTCACTTATTTCTGCATGCATTTCAACATCTCTTTCTTCTACAAAAACCATGTAAGCTGAAACTGTAGACTTTATTTCTTTTCCAACAGAACTATTTGATACAATGGGAATAGTTTCCCCTCTATTACTAGCAACCACACGATGTACTTTGCCCCTATGTACAAACTCTAGCACTCTCTCAGGAAGAGTCAACTTCATTGCCTTGCGATGAAACCAAGGCATACCCAAGACTACATCATGATGTTTCAGTGGAGAAATGAAGAAGTCTTGCTGATCCACATAACTCTTTACATGAAGATGGAGCTTCCTTATTAAGGGAGTGATTGGCACAGGGTTCCCACGGAACATCTGGTCAGCATCCAGAGCCCTGTCCAACTCCTTCGTCTTTATTCCTAGCTTGGAGTAAAGAGTTGGACATGGCTCTGGATGTTGACCAGATGTTCTCTGGGAACCCTGTGTCAGTCACTACCTTGATAGGGAAGCTCCGTCTTCATGTACAGAGTTATGTGGATCAACAAGACTTCTTCATTTCTCCACTAAAACATCATGATGTAGTCTTGGGTATGCCTTGGTTTCATCGCAAGGCAGTGAAGTTGACTCTTCCTGAGAGAGTGTTGGAGTTTGTACATAGGGGCGAAGTACATCGTGTGGTTGCTAGAAATAGAGGGGAAACTATTCCCATTGTATCAAATGGTTCTGTTGGAAAAGAAATAAAGTCTGCAGTTCCAGCTTACATGGTTTTTGTAAAAGAGAGAGATGTTGAAATGCATGTAGAAATAAGTGAGGCAGATCAAAATAAATTTCAGTTTCTTGAAATTTTTAAAACTTGGAGTTTCGAACCGTAGGTTTCAAAACGAGTTTCGGAGACGATTCGGGGCAAACCAAAACGTCTGTAAAAACGTTTCGTCCATAATAGGGTATTTAAATATTTATATTTTTTCCAAAAAAGAGCTCCAATACTTGAAAAAAACTCATGACACATAGTGCATTTGCCATAGACATTGGATATGTCACTGAGTCCTGACTCGTGACTCTTGAGAACTTAAAAGTTAGAACTTGAAATCTGATGCTTGAAAGTTGAAACATATTACAATTTACTAATTCTGAAAATGAATCACACATCATTGTACATTCAAGAGGCAATGGTGCACCGTGACATGATCATATTTCAGAATTGGAAAAGAATAAATGGTTATGACTCATAAGGCCTTTCTACTAACTTTAAGCCTAGGTAAAAAGTAACCCTCTATTACAATCCTCCCTCCTCAAATAGAAATTTGTCCTCAAATTTGAAAAGGCTGTAACCTGGACATACAATGCTCCTTGTAAACCTGAACAGCTCAATTCTTGTCATATCAACTGAACAATGAAGTTTCTCAGTCAAATACCTCCCTGTGGGCATGCTGATCTGTAAATGGATCATATAATATTCCCAAGAAATCAAGCAATTGGGTGGAAGAGCTATGCTGTCCAATATAACAGATCTGATCATATAATCCAGTGAGACACATGCTGATCTGAGAAAGGATAGTGAATGCTGGCTTCATGCACAAACTTCATATACAGCCTGTTAAGGTCCATAGAGAATTCTCCCAAGGTTCTCAACCATTCACAACCAAGGACAATGTCAATAGGTCCCATTTCCAAGACAAATAGATCTCCATGAAAAGTATAGTCTTGAGAAAGTTGCACTTGAGCAGCCTGACAATATTGCTTACTGTGGGAATGCTGACCATTAGCCACCTCAACTTTGATCCCATGATCCAAAGTGGATGGGCATAACCTCACTGTTTGAAGTGTCTTTACATTAATGAAGTTATGAGTGCTCCCACTATCAACCAAAATGTGGACTGGTCTGTTATTGATTGTTCCTTTTAACCCAAGCGTTTAAGAGTCCTTGCAGCCCATAAAAATATCAGGAGATATGCTGTACACAACTGATTGTGTATCCCAATACACTTCATCATCATCAATTGCATCATTTTCATCAGAATTTCTGATCTCATCCTCATAATCTTCAACAACTTCAACGTTCCATTGTCTAGATCTATTTGAGCACCTTGGTAAACTATCATCACTAAGCATGGTGTCAAACATGGATAACCCACCTGGATCAAAGGGAAAGGTGGTCCCCTTTTCGGAACTATGATCCTCCTCATCATCAAGGCCTTCATTCACACAGTCCTGATATTCAAGAAATTCAGATTCTGCTGCAGATGTATTAGGAGATAAATCCTCATCAATCTCTAGAATCAAGCTCAACTTTGCTCCTGTTTTTGCTTTGCACACATTCCTATGTTTAGGGTTCCACTTCTCACCACAAAGGTAGCACAAATTCTTTAGAAAAGACAGCTCACCCAATCAAGCTTCCTTATATCTATCATCAAGAGATCAAGGCTGTGGGCTGCGCAAGGTGATCAAACAATCTTAGGAAACTCATTCTCAAGCATCTGTCCCATAGACACACAATTGGAGCCATTATTTGTAATGACCTGTACAACATTCTCAGGCCCAATTTCAATGATAGCTTGACGAATATGAGACCAAATAAATAGTCTTGTAACCACGGTCCTTGCCCTCCTCACATCTGACCACCCATCGCATAGAAATGTACATCCATACTTCTCCCAAGTGGCCTTTAGTGGTTTTAGCACTCTCTCCAAAGACTCCTTATCCTGGAGAAGGTGCGATGTGTGCAAGGTTGTATAAGAGGGACCATCCCACTCACAACCTATGCGTGAGATGGATCTTATGGCCCTTCTCCAAGCTGGCGTGCTGCACAATGTTAAATGACATCCCACATTGAATGAACAACTTTGTCAATTGACTAGTTGCCTCCTTCATGGCAGCCTTTTGCATCCCTGTCTTCATATGCCCTTGCAAACTAGTTCTTTTTGCTTGAGGTGTTGAGCTAGAACCACCACGGACAGCAGCAACATCACTAGCATCTTCCCCCTCCAAGTCCTCCGTACCAATGCGAGATCTTTTGGACACATCATTACATGTATCTTCATGGATGGCTTTCCAAATTGGGAGTTCCTTGATGGGGATTCCTGTTACCTTGGACTTCCACCTTTTGAGTTCATTGAAGATCTCTTCAGGCACCTCCTTACAAGGACCAACATTGAAACCTGAGGTGTGAGAGAAATGGGCCTTCAACCTGGTCCCACTACCACTTTTCGAAAGGCCACATCATTACATGTATCTTCATGTATGGCTTCCCAAATTGGGAGTTCCTTGATGGGGATTCCTGTTACCTTGGACTTCCACCTTTTGAGTTCATTGAAGATCTCTTCAGGCACCTCCTTACAAGGACCAACACCGAAACGTGAGGTGTGAGAGAAATGGGCCTTCAACCTGGTCCCACTACCACTTTTCGAAAGGCCACATAACTTGCAGTTCCTTTTGAACACTTGAGCCACCATACTTGGCCTCAAAATTAACATTATCCCATAGCGAATCATGAGGCATCTTGCTGGCTGCAAAATCATCTCCCCCCCCCCCCCCCCCAAAAAAAAAGAGCCTCAACCTTAGCTTAATGCTTACATTGCTTCAAGAAGGCTTAGCTTGGGCCCTGCTGCTTTACTATAGTCTATGCTAAAGCCTCAACCTTTGAAATCTTATGCATGTAGCTGCCCAGTGCGAGCATATGACTATATATACAGTCATGACTCATATGCTACAGCCTACATAGTACAATATAGCTGTAAACATATATATATATATATATATATATACATATTCTGTTTGCAGCTACAACATGCAAGGCGGCAACAGATCCTTCCAATGTCCAGGCAACAAAAACACACAGAAAGAAGAACATCTTGTCAACATGACGTTTTGGAAATCGGTACCTGAAGGCTGGAAATAATCGTGCCCTTTGGAGATGGGCAAAGCAAGCAGGTCGTTGCTGGCAGCTGCTACTAGCGTGAGGCGTACGGACAAACATATGTACGTACGTATAGACATCAGGGCTTGGGGCACCAACGGGTGCACGGACGAGTTGTAAGGGGATTCACGGACGCGTGGGTACGTATGGCCTGCAAATCGATGGGCGACGCAAAAATCAAAGTTGAGGGCTCAAGAAACGTCAAAACGGGTATTTTTGGGGCTTGTGAACATTAGGGGGTTTTTTGGGGGCCCCGAAACATGCGTTTCATAAGTGAAACGTTTCGTACGTTTCGGGCCAACTATGTCTCAGGGCTAAATCCTTTGATATAAAATTATCGGTAGCCTGTGGATCAAATAAAATCAGCGCTTGCTGGTCTCTGACTTTGCCCCATGATAGCAGCAATTCTCGTTCCTTTGGGTTTGAAACATGACCTAGTATGTCAGGAATTCCTCTTGCCATTGGCCTGTGCGGTTGCGGTCCCCTTGGCTTCTCTGCCTCTTTTCCCTTCGGAGTTGAAGGCTTTTTTGGGCACTGGGCAGCCACATGCCCCTCTTTGCCGCATCTGAAGCATTTACTCTCTTTCCTGAAAGTTTCAATCTGATCAGGGGTAAACTGTGGTCTTCCCTTATAGGACCTTTGTACCTAGTTTCCCCTCGGCTTCTGAGGCTGAAATCCCCTCTTCTGAGCCTTGGGAAACTCTATTGTTTCAATCTTGAGGATCGCTGGCTTTTTCTCCCCTGGTATCCCTGCCTGTAGTGAAGGCACACTAGTAGGATCCTGCATGTACATGAGACCACATTGGCTGAATGCGTAAGATCTGATATTTCTTTAATATCTCTAGTGTTCACTTGGGCCTGTATCTTTGGAGTGAGCCCTGCCCGGTACTTCTTGAGTTGAGTCTTGTCAAAGATTTTTTTGAAAGGTGAAACGTGCAAGTAGGAGTCCCAAAATATCTGGTTGTAAGACTCAACTGTATCTTGTGCTTCCATATGCATGCTCTCCCAACTAAGGAGGACATGATCCCGAAATTGTTTTGGAATAAACTATTTATAGAAAGCTTTCTTGAAGTCCTTCCATTTCCAAGGGTCTACATAGTTGGCTGTTTTAGCTATCCACCATGCACTAGTTGTACCGGTCAAATGCAAACCAAACATACGAAGCTTTGAGGACTCACTGAAATTTTCCAGGCTAAAGGCAGCATCAAACTACCTTATTAATTGCATTGCCTTTTCAGCTTGGCCATACTGGCCATTGTAAGTGGCAAATCTTACTGACTTCCCACCATCTTTGAATTATTTAGTCTCTGCCTTCCTGTTGGACTTAATCTTCTTCTTCTTCTTCTTATGTTTTGTCTCTGAAGATCGAGAAGAAGAAGATGATATTGAGGATGAAGAGGTAGAGCTAGAAGAAGAAGACAAACTGGATGCACTGTGATGATGTTCTTCTTGGGAAGAGGACGTGCTCTTTTATTTCTTTTTGCTGTCTTATGGTGAGACTTCTTACTCTTTCCCAATGTGTCATTTGTGGAAAGAGGAGTAGAACTCAAAGGTCTCTTTTTGCCCACCATGTCTTCCTAATCTGCTCTAGAGGGAGGCTTCTCTGGCTTTTCTCAAAAAGAGGTCGTACCATCCTGCGAAACAAAGGGTTGCTTGTTGCCTCCCCAACTGAGTAATCAGCTCTCTGTAGGCATTCTCTTTATATTTTGTATAGCCTCTGCCTGCTATATCTGATTAGACTCTGCCATTTCCTCATGGGGTGATTGGACATGCTGCTGTGAAGCCATCTCTGCAACTTGTCTGAGATCTGCAAATTCTCACACACACTATGTATGCAACTGATGCACTCAGCCTTTGTTTTTCAAAGAGAAAATACCTCAACAAGAGGTGTATTGCACCCACGACTTGTGAGTACCAGGATGTCAACTCAAAGCATACACCCACAAGGTTGCTAAAGCATCAACAACTGTGTTGCCCCTTTCCTGGCTGCTGCAAAAAGCACTCAGAATGCATCTGTTTTCCCTTCTCTGTGCACAAAGGCATGCATTTCCTTACTTGTGCAAATCTCTGATTTTACTGATTTTCTGCTGTTTTTCTGACAGGAAAAGTCTGAAAGGTAGGTGGAAAATGATGGCAGAAACTGTTTCTACAACTGTCTTTTTTTTTGAAACAGTAACTAGATGAGTAATCGGCTGGTAACACTAACCAAACTAACTTTCTCTGTAACTGAACCTCTAACTAGAGTAATTGGATTGGTCACAGTCTGGTTACTCTAACCATACTGGTCTGGTTAGGTCAGGCTAACTGGACCTATAACCAAACATTTTAATCCGGTACACTAACCAAGGTTAGGTTAAGTTAAGTTAACCCTCGGGTCAGCCACGCCAGCAAATCTGCCATGTGAGCATGTGCCATGTGTCCCTGCCACATCAGCATCCATGTGTCACCTGCAGGCTCTGCCATATTATCTCTACACTTGCTTGCACCACGTCAACAGATGACGTCATGAATTGCAACGTGTTCTGCTTCTGCACTGCCACATGTCAATTTTGCCACGTCAGCTCTGCTCACTGCCACATCATCTCTACTACCTAGCTAGGCGCCACGTCAACGCCTAAGTCGCCATGTCTGATAAAACAAACACACAGGGTTGCGGGCACACGAAACCTAACAGGGAATTCCCGTGAAATTTCTTCTGTGAATTCGTTGGAGAGCATCGCCCATTCACGGTCACGGTACCCTCATTCATCGCCATTCACAAGCATGGAATTACGAGAAGGCTGTACCCCTGACAGCATCCAGCGATCGTCTGCTCAGTACATCTCACGATCATTGTCAAAGAACAGACGTGAGCCCACACTCGTGATTAAACGATGAATCTTGCTCTGGCTTTCTACTGCAATGTATGCGATGAACATCACAAAGCATTATCCTGCAGTGTGAACGAGTCTGCGTGCCTCTCGCAAATGTGCAATCAGCAATCCACGGCACCTGCGTGGGTTATCCATTAGATTCGTGCAATAGTCTCTCAACTCCTTAGGCAGCCCGCAAGAATATTTCTCAACCTTCTCAGTGAAAGGAACAAGCCAGTAGGAGCTAACGGGCAATAGAGCCGCCCAAAACTTGTTGTTATACTCCTCTAAATTGCGGCAATTAATGGAATTCAGCTCATGCCAAGCAGTCATAATGCCAACTTCAAAACTCGTGGTAAGTCGCGCGGCTGAAAACACATGCTTGAAATCTACCCACGTGTTTGGTGTAGGCGGTGGATCACTTGAAACTGGCCCCTAGGTAAAAAACGAATTTCCCTGATAGCACCTGAAATTGGCCCCTGGGTAAAAACGAATTTCCTTGGCAAACTTTGGATCACCTAAAACTGGCCCCTTGGTAAAAATGAATTTCCCCTGGCAGGCTCTGGATCACCTAAAACTGGCCCCTGGGTAAAAACGAATTTCCCTGGCAAGCTTTGGATCACCTGAAACTGGCGCCTGGGTAAAAACGAATTTCCTTGGCAGGCTCTGGAAGCTCCAAACTGATGATTTGGCTCCTCTGAAACTGATTTGGCCAACTGAATCTAAAAGAAGGGCTCCTCCCCCCTTTTAAAGCCCTAGGCTCCAAAAAGGAGTGTTTTTTAATTGCACCACTCTTTTGGCCCCTAAAAGCAATTTTTTAATTGCACCACTCTTTTGGTCCCTTGTTGCACATTGGCCCTAGGAATTAATTGCCTAGTAATTGGGCGCACATTCACTATTTCCAAGAGCCCACTAGGAATTTTAATTCCCCATGGCCGGACTCTCGCGTCCCAGAGGCTCAAGGCAATCACGCGCAAATTACGGGAGTCGCAAATCAAAAGTTGTCCTCGTGACAGGTCTCTATGCCAATTTGCTCTCTCTCTCTCTCTCTAATGCAATCAGCATACCATTGCATAACAGCAAACAACTCTCTTTCTCTTTCTCTCCCTCTCTTTCACAGCACACTAGGGCCTAGGACAAATCGTCGGGCTGGACCCCCGCGAAGGTACTTTATTACTTGAAAAGATTTGAGTACACAGAGAGTTCAGCGTAGAGCTGCATTACAAAATTTCAACATGAATCCAAAGTACAAAACAGCTCAAGGCTTATTCTTTTGGCAAGTTTCCACTTGTCTAATTTCTAGCCTAATTCTAATCCCATGTCCATGGGTAAGGTCCTCTGGGGTCCTCTTAGCACTTGGTCACGTGAATAACTCCTAGGTATAAGAAAGGTTCTAGACTTGGCCATTGCGGAGCGATTGCGATTGCAACAATTAAATAAAGCGCATAACCATGGCACCCATTAATTGTTAGCGCTTCGCATGTGAAAAATAAACAGTAGACTAATCCTAGTCACTGTGGGCGTCCCCACTCAACACATGTGGGCACATAACAAATATATATATATATATTCTCTGGTTGATCGGAGTCAACGCTCTTGATCATAATTAAGGGGGCTTTGACCAACGGTCGAGGCGGCTTAATTATGGCCAAGTCTCTTTAACCGAAGCTGGCACATCTCTCCAATAGAAGTTGGCACAACTCGGTTAACCATAGCTAACCCTCTTGGTAATAAACCAAGTCTCCCTGACCAAAATTAGGCTTACTTGACCAGAGTCAAGTATCTTTGGCCGTAGTCAATTCTTTGACCATTAAAAGAACTCTTCGACCATAATTAACACAAATGGAAAACTCTTTAATTATGATCAAATAAATGGTCAACTCAATACTTTGACTTTAGGATATTTAAAACTTGGTGATGATATATCTCAAAATGTGAGAAGCGCTTCAGTAGACCAGCTCCAAAATGATCAAGCGGCTCTCTAGAAGGTTCCGAAAATGTTACAGTAGGTCACTATTTCCAAAATGGCTGCTTTGCAAGAGCTGAAAGCTAGAAACAGCCCCGAAACTGCGTTTGGAAGAGGCGGTTCTGCAGCAGCAACCTCTAACTGGTGTGAAAATGCAAGAGCATCTCCAAAACAGGTCAAAAGACCTCCAAAAGACGGCAAAAATCTGCAAACAATGCTGACGGATGGTCGGTGTCTGCTGTAGCAGCCTGCAAACTTTAAAAACGGGGATGAATCAGCTTGTATGCAGGTGCCTTTTGCAAAAAGGGCCAGCCAGCAGGCTGTGGAGAGGCTAGACGGGCAGAAATGGGCATAGGAAGCTACAAAACAGAGGCGAAATGGAGGGAGCAGTGAAGGTGGCTGAGCAAAAACTCTAAAAGGGTAGAAAGCAGCTGAAAGGAGGCGAAAAAGGGTTGAATTTGAGGTAGAATTGAGCAGGGCTGAGGCGGCTGCAAGAAGAAGGGCTGAAGCAGAACTAAGTTTTTGGATTAGGGTTACGACTAGGATGATGACGTGGTAGGGCAGCTATGGCAGGATTGACCTGCTTTGACACCATGTGAGAGAGAGAGAGAGAGAGAGAGAGAGAGAGAGAGAGAGAGAAGGTTAGGGTGTGAGGAAATGATGCACAAATGAAGACATAATGAAAGGCTCTCATTCATTCATCAAGTATATCAAGACAAGTGAAGTACAAGCCTTATATAGGCTACTCACTCACACACTAGCACCTAGTGCATATGGGATAAGTCCCATGATGACACGTGGCACTCACACATGACTCACACACATAGACTAGTACTAGATCACCTAGTACTACATACCAACACTTCACTCCAACACACTCTTTGACTATGATATCTCCAACACTTCCACTCCCCAAGGTCCCACTGCAGGACCTAATGGGGGAACCACCATATAACCGGAGTCTCCAAGACCCAAGTGCCAGAAAAAGGGGGTCAAGATCAAGATACCACTTGAATCCTTCCCCCACTCCAAATAACCTGCAATCCTGACCGGCTGAAAGGCAACCCCCAAAAGAATATCCTCTGAAGATTTGTGAAGCGTGCCTCCCGATTGAACCTGAAGAGCAAGGGCATCCTCTTGTGTATCCCACATGGCTATAACCTACAGAGGAATACCCGTCCGTGAAAGCCCTGATTAGGTGAACTTTGTGTATCGGCGTGTCATCTGTATCCGTCCACTCTCTTGGTATGGCTGCATCTATTTGCTGAATCTTGACTGCACTCCCTTTGAGGTGGCTGACTGATAAGTGTATTTGATCCTGTGGAAGCTTCCTGAATGCTTTCCAAGCCCCCATCGTGGAGGCAGGTCCCCTCTCCCATCTAGACCACTGCATATAGTGTGACGCTCCTAGTGATTTGCCGTGTCTATCTCTTCGCGAGAGGAGGGTGGAACTCTCTGAAGAGTGATTGTAATATTTAAAACCGTGGCATATGTATAAGTAGTTAGGAGGATTAGGGGTACTTTTTTGTTCAAGGTTTTCCCCCTAACCACGGTTACCCCAGGGTTTGTTGACAGCTCCAACCCCTTTATACTTAAGTCGTGCAACATCAATTCAGGATTCCTCCACGTTTTTGCTCTCCCCCCCATTCTTACATGCCACCTCTATTTCTAAAGAGTTCCGAGGGTTTTCTGCAGAATTTTTGCAGATTTCAAACTTTCAGGTGCTGCTACTGATGTTTCAGATGGTTTTTAGCAGATTTATGGCTGCTCTCCATCCTTTAGCTACAGTTTTGAAGGGGTTTTCACAGTTTGCAGGCTGTTTTGACCCTTTTGTAGGGGTTTGGGCCTGCTGTAGCAAAATTTCTGCAGATTTCAGGGTTTGTGCAGGCATTTGGAGAAGTGTGCCTGTCGGGTGCTACATTTGATAGCATTTTCAACTGACTTTTTGCTATTTTTCAGAGTAGTTCTGCATTTTGGAGCTGTACAAGTCAATTGTGACATGTTGCAGGCTCTTTTGGAGCATGTATTAGGCTAAGATTTAGGATCTTAGAGAACAACTGCTGAGCATTGATGATATTATACTTGATAGTCAATTCTTTGCCAGAGACTTATTTGTCTGTTAATAAGTTTGTGAATTTGTCCATGAGGGGTAGTATAGTTCCACTTACTTTTCAAAGCTTATGGGGCTCTTATTGTAAGAAGAACAAATGAGGAAAAATATAAGCCTCATTTTGGTGGCTCTCAGTCGAGGACTGATACAGCTCAGCCATGAAAGGGAAATTCAGAAAATGCTGTTCAGCCCAAGAAAAAAGGGTAACTGTCATTATTGCAAGAAGCCTGGACACCACATCAATGAATGCAAGAAAATTTTGGAGAGAGACTATAAAAAGAAAGAACGTGAAATGCCAGTTTTCAAGGGTAGTGCTTTACCAACCTTGTTACTAGAGAGGTCTTGTTTGCTTTGTAGTTATGATGCTAGGTGTGATGGTATAAGTGATGCCTTAGATGTAGTTTGCTACTTTGATAGTGTTTTTCCAAGTACATTCTTCATATCGTGTGAAAGGAGTTAGAAAGATTTTTTTGTCATCAATTGATGGGACTGATTTATGTCTTCTAGATATCCTATAGGTGCCAAGGTTCAATAATTTACTTTGTGTGTCCTCATTTGGGAAAAGAGACTATGCTGTCAATTTTGAAGACGGTAAGTGCATTGTTTGGGACATAGAAAAGGACAAAGAAAAGGACTATCACTCTCACCACAATGTAAATATCCTAAGTCAAAGTACAGTTGACCATTTATTTGATTATAATTAAAGAGTTTTATATGTGTTAATTATGGTCAAAGAATTTTTTTAATGGTCAAAGAATTGACTATGGTCAAAGATACTTGACTCTAGTCAAGTAAACCTGACTTCGGTCGGGGAGACTTGGTTTATTACCAAGAGGGTTAATTGCGGTTAACCAGAGAACTATAGAGCTGACTACGGTCAGAGAGTGTTGACTTCGGTCAACAAGACTTGGCATGCGCCAAGAGGGTTAACCACGGTTAACCAAGATGTGCCAACTTCGGTTGGAGAGTTGTGCCAACTTCGGTTGGAGAGACTTGGCTATAATTAAGGCGCCTCGACCCTTGGTCAAAGCTCCTTAATTATAATCAAGAGTGTTGACTCCGGTCAACCAGAGAATTAATATATATTTTTATATTTGTGAGGTGTGCACATGTGTTCAGTGGGGACGCCCACCGTGACTAGAATTAGTCCACAGTGTGTTATTTGCATGCAAAGCGCTAACAATTAATTGGTGCCATGGTGGTGCGCTTTAATTAATTGTTGTAGGTACTAGGAAGAGTTATTTTCCTAAGCGTTACGGGAGCGGTGCGCGTGACCAAGTGCTTCGAAGACTCCAGAGTGGCCCTTAGTGGCATGTAATAGGACTTAGTCTAGATTTTAGACAAGTGGCATGTTGCCAATTTGAAATGAGCTTGAAGCTCTTGTAATGAAGGATTCACGTTTTGGATTTTGGGATGTATCAGACAGCTCTACGCTGAACTCTTGTAACAGATTCTCTTCAAGAAATAAAATACCTTCGGGGGGGTCCAGCCCGACATGTTGTCCTGGGCCCTAGGAGTGTGTAGAGAGAGAGAGAGAGAGAGAGAGAGAGAGAGAGAGAGAGAGAGAGAGCTTTACTGAGTATTTCTGCAGTAAATTCAGTGTGCGAGGATCTATAGAGAGAGGACTAGTGAGTTGCAATCACTGAAACCCAAACTAGATAAAATTCCCGATTCACTTTGGCACCGTGGGACAATCGCAATCAAAGCGGGACTCTTTTGAAGTAAATTGCAGCACCCGAAGCAAGGATAATCACAGCACCCGGAGCAAGGATACGTGGTGATGGAAATTTTGTACACTTCTCGAGATACATGTGGGAGTTGTGGTAACTGAATCGCCGATAAGATAGAGTGCTGGGAGAGAAGAGTTAGGAGCAAAACACATCACTAGGGCCCCCTAAGGTCTTTATTGCAATAGAATAATCTTTACAACTGGCTCTTGAAAGAGCATAGAACTGAGTACAATTCTGAATGAATCTAGGAGGCCTAGGGTCTTTCTTTTATAGACTTGGCCTAGCAAAAAGCTAGGGCCTGCTTTCTAAAAGCTGGCCCTCCTTTGCATCCCCTTGTCTTTACTTTTTGAGCCTTGTGGGATGAGCCTTTTACACTTTTCTCCCCACTCTTGGGTCCTTTTTGCACTCTCTTAGGTCATACACATAGCACAAACAAATTCCAACACTTTAACCCATTAGAGGTTAGCGAAATGCATGCATTCCTAGTTCTTGGACTATTTCTAGTCCCTTGTGGGCATCCCCACAACTCTCTTTTTACCAATGCAGGGCAAAAGTAAAGCAATAAAACTTATTCTTGGTTAACCAACGCACTTTTACCAATGCAGTGCAAAAGTAAAGCAATAAAACTTATTCTAATAAAAATTACTCTTTATTTTCTTAGGAGAAGTCCCAAATGGTGACAATCACTACATGCCTTTTAAATAAGGGTTTGTACCAGTTGGACGAACATACAGCAGTGTGCCTAATGCATGTATGGCAAGAGTGGCTGCAGAAAAGAAAAATGCAGAATTATGGGGTGCATATTGGGATAAATGCATAGGAATACTTTCCTAGGGATGGACCTGTTAGAGCTGGATGAAATGACAGCTCATACACAAGGGTCCCATGAGGATACCATGTTTGGGACAGCATCTATATTTTGTTACTTTCATAGATCAAAATTCTAGGTTTTCATGGGTATAGAATATTCCCTCAGAGAAAAATTAGATGTCTTTGAGTGCTTCGAGCAGTTTGGTTCTATGGATGAGAGCAAAGTGCAGACTTTGAGAACAGATGGGGGGGGGGGGGGGGATATATGTTAGATGCCTTGAAAAGAGTTCTTGAAGGAAAAATGGATTATGCATCAATGTACATCCCCGTGTACATCTCAGCAAACGGTATTGCTGAGAGGAAGAATAGGTCTTTGATGGAGATGGCCAGGTGCATGATCAGAGGAAAGAGGTTGCCACAGAGATTTTGGACGGAGGCAATAATGTGTGCTTGCTGTTCCCACCAAGGCCTTCAAAAATTTCAACTCCTTTTGAGGCTTGGTATGACAGGAAACCCAACGTGGACTACCTTAGGGTGTTTGGGTGTGTAGCCTATGCTAGTTAGTTAAGACACAAGTTGGATGATAAGGGCATTTAAATGCTTTTTTGTTTTTGTTTTTTTGGCTACAACCGTGAGAGCAAGGTTTCCTATCTATACAATCCTCAAGCAAGAAGGATTTTGTTAGTAGAGATGTGATTTTCACAGCAAACTCAAATCAGCGCATGTATGAGTTTTATAAGCAGCTGCATACATGTATTTAGGATGTGTTTGAAGGGTTACTCCTAGTGGCAGTCGAAGTCACTTCAGAGCAGCCAGTAGAAGGTCAGAATATTCATCCTGCAAATGCTGATGTACATAAGCCTTTTGATGGTCTAGATCAGATCCAAGATCAGCCTATCTCAATTGCCAGAGAAGAGAGGGGCTAATCTAGAACAGCCATAGATGGCTGTTACAAACTTTGCAGGACAATGGGAAAAGGGCTAATTCAAGAGGGACTGATTCAGCTTGGATGAGTTCATTATATGATACGGATGAACCAAATAGTTTTAAGGATGCTCAAGGCAGTGAGCATTGGAGAAGGACATGCAGTTAGAGTTGGAGCAATACATGGGAACTGGTGGATTTGCCCATAGGGAAGAAAGCCATTGGGACAAAGTGGGTATACAAGTGGGAGAGACTAAAATGAAATCGTCTAGACTTCACAAGTAGTTGTAGCTTGAATGAAGAGATTTTGGACTACTTTTTGATTAGCCTTCTCGTTTAGTGCTAGCCTTCGACTGAGTTTGCCCTTGAGCTCCGGAGTGCCGACAGAAACTAAGTACGAAGACTTTGTATGCTCAAGTATGTGTGGGTGTGTGGATTTGTATGTGTGAGAGCATATTTTTATACTATGGTCTACACCCATTGTTGTGCGCTGATGACGTCAGTGGGGATGTCATAGTAGCTAGTCCCTGCTATGCGTGATGGAGTTTATGGTTTTCAACCTTATGAGTGACTATCATGAGTTTGAAACTGCACTATGTTGTGTTTTTAGAGGATGAATTTGGGAATGTTCCTG
This sequence comes from Dipteris shenzhenensis, assembly GCF_047967505.1. NCBI lineage: Eukaryota > Viridiplantae > Streptophyta > Polypodiopsida > Gleicheniales > Dipteridaceae > Dipteris > Dipteris shenzhenensis. The sequence continues at coordinate 43,842,118 of NC_141601.1, read as the reverse complement.
GATTCATCTAGGTATATACAAGATCAAAAGAAAATCTGTTGGTACAATTGACAGGTACAAAGCAAGGTTGGTTTCCAAGGGCTATTCTAAGCAAAAGCGGATAGACTATGATAAAAGCTTTTGTCCCACTTTGAGGATGACCACCATCAGATGTGTTGTTTCATTGGCTGTTCATTTTGGTTGGTAAGTACATCAATTGGATATAAAAAACAGCCTTTTTTATTGGGGACTTGTAGGAAGAAATGCATGCGAGTTAGCTTGTTGGTCTTCAGGTGTTTGGCCTGGAATATGAATTATGCAAACCCCATACGACACATTATGGGCTCGAACAAGCTCCAAGGTTTTGATATGAGAATATCCATACATTTTTGACCAATCAGAGTCTATTGAATAGTCCAACTGATAAGATAGATTTGTTGATTGTCAATACATATGTGGATGATATGCTACTCATAGGCACAATTGAAGAGAAAATTATCAAATTCAAGAATGATCTTGAAGCTTCATTTGAGATGTACACTATTATTTGGGCATTCGGTTTATGCAAATAGATGAAGGCCCAAACAATCAAATAAATTCAAGGGCTGTTACAGAGGATCAAATTTTCAGGCCTGCAAGCCTATTTCAACTCCCATGGAGCTACGGTTTGAGGCTGCCCATGCATGATGCAAGTGAACCCTTTGATGCTGTTGTATATAGTCAGGTTGTTGGATTCCTTATTGATCTCTGCAATACCCATCCAGATATTCAGTCAGGTATCCCAAGCATTAAGGTGCTGTAAAGTGTGTTTTAGGATACTTCCAGCGTTCAGATCGGGATAGGAATTTGGCTTAAGAGATTGATGCAGTGGTTAGTCGCTGCGATACTCATTGAAAGTCACCGTGCTATGGTGGTGGCATGGAATCCTGTGTTTCATGCACGCACAAAACATATTGAGATCCATTATCATTATGTCAGAGAATGATTGCATGTAAGAGAGATTAGTTTGATCTATTGTCGTACACATTAGAATGGTACAGATCTTTTCACCAAGCCCTATCGAGAGAAAAGTTTGAGGCTTTCCGCAAAGCTTTGGGCTTACTTTTGTTTTGTGATTGCAATCATTCCTTGTACACTAGGACATTGATGTTGGAAATATTGTAGATCTAAGAAAGAAAAGAAAGAAAGAAAGTTTATTAAAGTCTTCGGTTGACCGATGGGTCTATGAGACTGGGAAAGACCTGATACAATGAGCTGTGGTAGTGGAGCTACTACACGAGCATCCACACCAATGCAGAATGCAAAAAATGCAAAATGGTCAATGTATTAAGTAGCTAGGAGGGTTAGGGGCAAGGTTTTCTCGCTCACCCTAGCGCTTACCTGGGGTTATGTTGACAGCCACTTTGTACTTAATTCTTGCAACTTCAATTCAGGATCACTTTACGTTTTTGCTCTCCCCTCCATCTCCAATTCCACTCTCCAGAACTTATAGTCTCCCCAGGTGAGTTGTAAACCAATGAATGGTGCACTTGTGATTCTATTGACCGATTTTGTTTTTACTATTACTGAAGTACAATACATGCTACTAAAATAATGGTGGAATGGGGTAGTGTTGTGGTGGATGTGGGGAACAGTTTATATATGGATATGTTCCGTCTTGCGTGTGTACTTTCATGTTTCATCTGCAGTCACTCTAGGAGACATATTTGTCTATCTTGTTTAGCTGCAAATTAATATGGATGTGTTTAGCTCCGTGTGTCATGCACTGTGTAATCCAAATTTGCTACTCATAATGTTGTCTACCATTTTGTCAAAATCTATTTTACTGTGTTGAACTTCTGTATCAGGCCAAAAAGGAGAAAGAAAAAGAAAAAGAGAAGGAGAAGGAGAGAGAAAAGAGGAAAGAGAAGGAGAAGAAGGAGAAAGAAAGGGACAAAGAAAAGACTAGCAAGAAGGAGAAGGAGATTCATGTTGATGCAGGCGATGTTGGAAACAATCATATTCAAAGGGAGGAACGAAGGAAGGACAAGGAAAAGGACAGGGATCGCGAAAGAGAGAAGGACAGGAAGCACAAGAAACGCCATCGCAGTAGAAGTAGTGAAGAAGCAAGCTCAGAGAAAGAAGATAGGGAGGAAACAAGAAAGTCCCGCAGGCATAGCAGTGACAAGAAAAAGTCATCTCGGAAGGTTGTTCCTTGAATTTGCTTTAGCCTTTTTGTCTTAATTTTTACCTGCTTAACTTAAATGCTTGTACACTGATTGATATGGGTCATTTGTTTATAAAAAGGTGCATGCAGAGATCTTTTGTGGATTCTGGGGAATTGTTTTGCAGAAATAGGTTGTGGAGCTGATTTGTGATTTTTTCTTGCCTCATAAGCAGCACGGGCATGAATCTGGTTCAGATAGTGAGAACAAGCATAAGCGACACAGGAAGGATCGAGACACACTAAGGAGGAACGGTACAGCCGATGAGTTGGAGGATGGAGAGCTTGGGGAGGATGGTGAAATTCCGTAGGCATCGTCTACTGCACGTCTCAGTTCTGTAGCTCTTATTCCCTTAATCTTTTTCTGCTCTCTATACCACTTTGGTGGTTGATTTTGCACATCAGATTGCTAAGAACAGTGGCTGGCTCCAGTCAATGTTACTGGACTCTAGTTTCAATTCCTTATGAGATGATGCTAGTTTGAGCAGCCAGTCCTATGTTCATGCAATTTAGACTGTTAGATTATGTTTCAGCATTGAAAGAAATTAATTTCATCCATTTTTTTGTCATTCTAATGTTTAGAAGACCTATTTTATCCAAATGCTTTTTCTCGTTCACCACTCAAATTCAATGCAATCTATTTTTTAATGGTATTTCATTTTGTAAGAGCTGGGTGTTTTTCCTGTTCTGTGACTGGCAGTTCACAGTTTTCAGAAGTTGGCTTTTGCAAGGTAAGTGTTTGGATTTCCCTTCTGATAAGTTTGGTGGCAGTGTGACTGTTGTTGGGTTTGTTCAGTTGGACTGTATAGATTGCATTAGGATCAAATATCGGTTTTTAGGTTTTAAATTCGTTTTAAATTTTGGATAAAGTCAGTAGTTATGAAACTTGTAGTGAGCTTTATTTCAGCTACGAGTTTTGACAGTGAAGATGGCTGTAAGAATGTTGTGTTTTGATTCAAAATTTACTGGAAGAGCTGCGGATACCTTTACACCTCAGCTGGGCATCCAGCTAGAGAGTTTCACGAGCACTTGAGTCAGAGTTGCAGACAATGAAACCATTAGCAGGTAACTCTCTAGTACTTGTACCCTTGAAAGTGAGAATGTGCTGGAGTATTTCAAGGGACTGAAAATTTGGTTTTTCATTTTTATTAATCACAGTGAAGCAAGGAATCTCTTGTTTTTTTTTCCGCAAAGAAGTGACTGACTTCTATTAAGTATGAAAGAAATTTGTTGAGCAAAAATTAAGAGAAGATTGCATCGTGCAAGGCATGGAAAAATAAGCACCCTTATAGGGCCAAATCAAGCTACTGTAATGGAGCTAGAAAAAATCCAAGGTTGAGGCTGAAAATGCCACATCAACCATGCGGAGGACTCATTTTCAATAACATGGCCAAATAAAACTGCATGCTGAAATCAGTGTGCAGCTTTCATGTGTTAGTCATTTGCCTTTGAAGATGTAGAAGTATTGTGGGATGCCATAGTATTGTACATGCCTAGAATTGCTGTTCAGAGGGGAAGGAGAAGGGGGAGGGAGTGGTGAAAGGCAGGTTTATTACAAGCATTGGGTGATGTGATTAAACTTGATTTGTAGAATGCATATGTTGACTCCCTTCTTAGGCTGGTTCCGACACTACAGTGAATCTGAGGACTAGCCCTTTAGGAATCTATGTTTTAATCGAGATATGCATGGGCATTCAATGGTGTCATGACCATTTACTGATTTCTGAGACTGACTACTTTAGGTTGTTAGGATTTTATAGTGAATGCTATGCAGTCGAGGTTTTCCGGTGATCTTGATGGGCTAAAAGCTTTAAGCCACCGTGGTCATGCGCATAATAATTCCAACCAAATGGTTGTTTCAATCAAACATTTGAGGGACGATACGTTTTAAACATTTTGTATTTTGCAGGAAAAAATATTTTATGTTTTAAATAAGAGAGAGAGAGAGAGAGAGAGAGAGAGAGAGAGAGAGAGAGAGATTTTATTCCTGTTTTTTGGAAGATTTTGTTTCTTGACTTGTTTATTTTTTCTTAGTCACCTTCTTGCTTCCTTCTTATTTCTTGTTTTCTTTCTCTTTTGTTTATTTGACATATTTTAGTAAGGAGTGGGTTTGCCCAAGAGCCTCCGCGGGTCTTTAGAAACCCAGTATAGCTGCTTATGCTTGGGCACTGATGACGACATAAGTGTTGCTTTGCTTGCTAAGTATGTCTTCCTTTTGTTTTTTATAAAAGTTTTTGTTTACCTCTTTTTTCTTCTCTTTTATTTTCTCTTTTATTTTCTGTGTAGAATTTTGGTCTTTCGAACAACAAAAAATCCAAATTTGTATGATCGGACATATTCTAGTCTTACAAAGGTATATACAAAAGTATATTGCATCTCTCTCTCTCTCACACACACACACACACACACACACACACACACACACACACTTTTTTTTTGGGTAATATCCAGTGCTATATTTATATGCTGATAATTGCTCGGGGACAAACTCAATGAGGAAAGAAAGTATTCATTGGAGTGCCATCTTTGACATTCCACTCGCTTTACAGGAACCTGTTCGGGCATACAATCTCATGAAATTGGGAATTAGATACATACATGATGTGGTAGATGATCAGGGCTATGCCTTATCTTTTCCTCAGGCCACTGCTTCCTATGCATTGGGAATGCATCATAGGTCTATATGGAAGAAAATTGCTGATTTATTACATCCTTTTCTACCTGTTCCTCCCGTGGCTGACACAGACAGGCTTACGGATTGGCAATTGCAACCCTCTGCTACATGCACTCATCCTGTTCCTCTTCCTCCAGCCTGCTCCATGGATTCAGCAATATGCTAATTCTCTGTGGCATATAAGGAATCCCCTCTCATGGTGGCGGAAGAATCTCAGGATGTTATGGATGTGTAAAATGCCATTGAAACAAAGACTTTTTCTTTGGAGATGTATGACAAGCACATTGTCAGTGGGGGTTACACTTGCTAAACGTCGCATTGCACCATCCACATGTTTAAGATGTCAGGCTCCTTCAGAGACTGTTCTTCATTTGCTTTGGCACTGCCCGTGTTCTAGGATCCTCCTCAGGAGAATTTCAGATTATCTTCGGCTCGGTTTCCCGAGTCACAGATTTGGGAAACATTTCTGGCTCTTTGGCAGAGTTATGAGGTCTTTGTCTCAATACTCACTATTTCTCTCTTGGGTGAGATATTAGGCTCTTTGGACAATCTGGAGTGAGCATAATTTGGCATACTTGGGTCGGCAGATTCACAAGTCATATGAATCTTTTCGCGCCTCATTGCGGCAATTCTTATATGATGCCTGCCATGAGGGTGATATGGATGCTTCTTGCATAGAGCTTTCCTTTTTATGTTTCTGATCTTTGGGATACTCTTCATTTCGGAGACCTCCCATCATGTAAATTTATGAGCATATAAATACACACACACACACACACACTTTTTTTGTGTGAAACCAGTAACTATATTATTAACATGAGATCAATGTACATGACATTAGACTCCAAAAGAGAGCCTAATGGAAGAACTCAAAAACAGTCAGAAAAGACTTCAAGGCTAGTAGCATCCAGGTCCCTCGCGGCATAACTATCATATAGAGATTGCTTGAGGGACATTCTGAAGAAAGCATATGCCTGAGGAAACTGTTGTCCCATCCTAGAATGCAATCTCTGTGTCCAAATAGTCCATAGTACCCAAAAACGAACCCAGTGATAGAAAGGGAGGAATGAAGACATCTGAGCTGAGGAGCATCCAAACATCCAGAAGAGTTTCCCGAATCTGATAGAGGGAAACCGAAGCCGCAGCAAATGAGAGACATGAGTGATCAATATCTGAGAGTGTGGGCAAGACCATAACAAATGGGGAACTGTCTCACGGTGATGAGAACAACGGGGGCAGGAAGGGGAAGCAATGCGACGTGCTGCCAATTTCACCCCAATAGAAAAAGCTCCCACAATACATCTCCAAAAGAAAAGCCTTTGTTTCAGTGGCAATTTAGCTTTCCAAATTTTCTTGAGTTGGGATTGCCACCAAGATAAAGGTCTATCCAAATTCCAAAGCGTGTTGGCATGCTTATCAATCCATGGCGGTGGAAGAAGAAATCTGTAAACCATCGAGGAGGCTAGATTATGCATTGAAAGTGAGCAGATATCGGGAGATAAGGAAGTCAGATTCCAGTCCAGTAATCTGTCCTGTACAAACAGTGGAGGAACAGGAACAAATGGCTGCAACATAATTGTAAGTATTCTCCAAATGGGCCTATGATGCAGACCCAAGGGGAATGTCCTGCAAGCTTGTGGAAATGAAAGCACATAACCATGTTGATCCACAACATCTCCGACAAATCTTATGCCCAATTTCATAAGATTATATGCTTTAATAGGAGCCTGTAAAGCAAGAGGAGATTCAAACACCTTGCTCCAATGGATGCTTTCCAAGCGAAGAGAATTACCATGATGGGAAGAAGCACCTGACCATTTAGCATAAGAGAGAATTCTCTTCCAATCATGAATAAAAGCAGTAGAAACAGGACAACCAGGAATTTTCCCCTGAAATGTGGACATGACTGCTTCCCAGTGATCTGTAATCCAATGCCCATATGCATGGGACTTCATGTTACCACACATAGCTGCTAGCATAATAGCCCATGGCTGTTTTTGCTGAAAAAAATCAGCAATCATGGTGCTCTTTTTTGCCAACATATGAAACTGAGGATTGAGAATATTCAGTCCCCCATGAGTCTTGGGAGAACAAACGGACTGCATTGGAAGTAGTCGCAAAGCCTTTTTGTGATCCAAAATATCTCCATAGCCTGGGACATATAGGAGGCCAAATGCTTGAAGGACCAGGGAAGAAGCGGCAAATAAAATTGCACATATGCCATGATGATAGACTGTACTATCCGAAGTCGAACATGTAGAGGCCAGGTGGACAAATGTCAGGATTCCAGCTTCTTGTTTATCTTTTGAAGCACCCATTTGAGCTGTTGTTGAGGGGTGATATTCCAGCCAATGGGATACCCTAAATGCCTCACAATAGTATGGGAAGAGATAATGTGGCCTGGCCAGAGAAGTGCATGCCAATCAGCTTCTTTCAATGCTAGAAGATTTGATTTCTGAAAGTTAATATGCAGTCCAGCAGCTATGCCAAAATCATTCAGAGTATGCATCAAATGAGAGAGATCATTTTGAGAATTCCTGGGAATAAAATATGAATCATCAGCATATGCCTGTGCAAGAAACTGCTGTGCCCCTGCCCCTGGAATTTGCAAGCCATGAAGCTGCCCTGTATCTGCAAGATGGTCCATATGCAACAATAACGGATGAGTAGCAATGGCATAGAGTAACGAACTAAGAGGGCAACCCTGTCTCACCGAGTGGGTCATAGTCCATGTTCTTGACAACCCACCATCAAGCAAACACTGCGCAGTGGCATGAGAATAGAACCAGTAAATAATATGGACCAGCTGAGGACCAAATCCCAATTTATGCATAGTCTGAGAAATAAAATCCCAATGGACAGTATCAAATGCTTTCGCAATGTCCACTTGCAAAATGAGAACATCTTGCTTGGAATATTTGGAATACTCAATTGCAAGCAAAGCATTGGAGATGTTGTCAGTAATCTGTCTTCTGGGAACAAACCCATATTGCCTAGGATGAAGTCCTGCTTGCAAGATAAATCGGACCGTGAGGACAATCATTTTGGCAATGAGTTTGTAAATGACTGGCATAAGAGATATGGGCCGCCAATCAGCCATTGTCTCACACAACCTTTTTTTGGGGATCAATTTGACAAGGCCATGTTTCCAAGAAGAAGGAAGAGATTGTGCTGCCCAAGCATGATTGATTATAAGAAGCAGAGTGTTTTTGAGTTCACTCCAAAATGCACGGAAAAATTCGACAGTCAATCCATCCCAACCAGGAGAGGTGCCTTTACGTAAATGACTCAAAGCATCATCCAGTTCATTGAGCATAAAGGGCTGTTCCAATGCATGAGCCTGTTCCAGAGACAATATAGGCTGAACATGCATAAGAAATTGAGACCTAGCTGCATTCACTTGCATTGAATGATTAGGCGGAGGAGAAAAGAGATGCTGGAAATGACTAGAGCATTGCGATTCCAATTTTGATTTGGAGGTGGTCTAGGTGCCATCATCTTGCTTGATCCTGCAAATATCCTCCTTTCTCCTATCCGCGTGCAGACTTTTAAAGAAGGCTTTGGAGGAACAACCTTTATCCAAAAGGGGTTTCATGCGAGCTTGGATTTGCCACTTCTTCAATTTGCGAAGATCATTTTGATGGATGAGATAAACCGCATAAGCACAAGAATCCTGTTCAGAAGAGGTGAGTTGCCTATAAGAGCTGATTATATCCATTTGTTGCTTGTGAGATTGAGCCCATTTCAGCTTAATCCTGAGGTTTCCCATGTAACTCCGTCCATAATCTTGAATAACAGCCTGCAAACGATGGGCAAGACTGATCCAAGCGAAATCCATGTCCTCCTGAGCATGTAAGAGGAGGGGACGGACAGCCACTCTCACCATGTTCTGAAATTGTTGATGAAGCAAATAAGCACTATTCAGATGGACGAGGGAATGATCAACCCATAGTGCACATGTGAAACTAGCATACTGCTGAGCATGCAGCAAATTCCATCTGTCAAGTCGAGCCCAGTAGTGAGTAAAGGCATTGTGACGGTATGTATAGGCCATATCTCTGTCCCTTGTTGAGAGCCATAAATCTTCTGCATTTAAGAAAGAAAGCATATCCTCCCAATGTCGAAGCTCAGTGGGGATCATGTGAGAATGATGAGTGGTGTTGTCTTGGATGGCAGGTGAATTATTAAAATCTCCACACAAGAAGGCATTAGACAGCCATGGATATTGTTTGAGGGAGGCCCACATTCGAGCTCTTGTCGCAGAAGTTTGAGAGGCATAAACAGATGCTATTTCATAAAGATCAGCATGATAGATGCATTTGATCACCATCCAGCGTCCCTGGGGGTCATTGTAAGCAACCGTGGGCTGCATATCATGTTTCACCATCATGCATACCCCCGAAAGGACATTGTACCAGCATAAAATATGTCATAACCAGCAAAGTGGCCCTGCTGGCCAGCCAAGAAGTGTTGGTTGTGTTCCTGTAAAGAAATTACATCGGGGTGCATTCTATGTACATAATGCCAAAAAAGTCTCCACTTATTGACATTACAAAGACCTTGAACATTGTATGTAATACAAGTGATTGAACTAGACATAGAAGATATGTACAGCCAAACCAAAAAGCATAGTAAAAGTTCAAGTTGTCAGGCCTCAGCCATGACATCGAGGTCCACCTGGCCTCCTGGATCATTGGCTCTATTATCCTCATCATTGTCACATACAGGGATGCCCTTCTTGAGCACATCAACCCACAGTTGAGAAGTGAGGCTATGAGCAGGGGTAGAGGCCCGACCAGGGGTAGAAGTAGAGGCATCCCAATGGCGAGATTGTAACGGTCGTGGCTTGAGCGCAAATACCTTTTTGGGTTGCTGCCAGGCACCTTGGGGAGAGGCAGGAGATTCTGAAATTTTTCCCTTTCCTTTATCCTTTTGCTTGGCTGAAATCTGAACCACATTTTCTTTGGGAGGGACAGATTTAGATGGCGCATCACCCAACTTGCTAGGCATAGCTTTAGGCCCCGGACCATAAGTTGGAGGGGAAGTATTTTCTGGAGCAATAGCTGTAGGTGGGAGCTGATGCAGGACTGCAGGGCACTGTGAGGCTAGATGGCCAAACTTATGACATGTGAAGCAAGCACCTGCAAATACTCCCCATTTCAAATCAAAATATTTTTCTCCCAAGGGAACATCCTCCACCTCTACCGCAATGGAAGGAGGGGTTGGGTGATTTGTATCCCAAAGAACACAAAACCGATTGCGATTACCCGAAGGATGGGGTGGGCATACAACTTGCCCCAAAGTAGCTGCCAAGCTTGGTAATTCAGCCCTCATATAATCCGGAAAGTCCACTACAACCCATACAGGGCAATGATGTCAAATGAGACCATGATAATCCTTACTTGGCGACCATGGCATGACATGCACCATTTGTCTGCCATAGAATAGAGGGGACATCTCCAATATCTGCTGACGATATGAGGCATCCAAGAAGTGCACTTCATAAAAACCTCGAGAAGCAAAGTATACTCCAACAACAAAACAGCCTCCCAACAAAGCCTGAACCCACTGAGCTACATCATTTGCTGAAGGTAGCTTTCCTAGGAAAAAAATGATAACTGCTTGCTGAGAGAACTTTCAGAGAGGAGCAACCAATGAGGGCAACTTCAGCAACCAATGAGTTAAGGGCCGGGGGAGGTTTGGCCCACTCCTTCCGGCTGTGATGAAATTCATCCTTGAGCATGTTGAAGACATAGTGAGCATCTACAGATGCTGAAGAAGAAAAGTCGACTTGCTGTCTTTTGGAGTCCCGGGACAAGTCCTTCCGGGAGTAGCTTTTGAGATGGTCCTCCATGGAAGTAAGCAGGGCAGAAACGATGAAAAGGCAGAAAAAGCAGATCTGTACGAGAGGGTTTGTAGAGGGCAAACAGCACGGGAAGAGTAAAGCCAAACAGTACGGAAAAAACAGGGCTGTACGGACTGTACGGGACAGGGCAGGAATGTACGGGTATCTGGAATTGTACGGACTGTACGTGATGCAGATGGAAAACACAGAAACTGTACGGGGGAGCAAGAACCGAGTAGAGATGCTGACGGGGCAGAGAGCTGGACTGTACGGAAAGGCCAGGGGCGTACGGATGTACGGAGGGGACTACTGAAAGGGGACAGCGATGGCAAGGTAAGCAGCAGCGGGATTACTCAGGGACTGCGCAGGGATGAGTGGAGGCCGTTCGTACGGCCGTACGGGGGGTGTACAACGACCGTACGACTGTACGGTCAGGAGGGGGCTGTACGGAAAGATTTCTCTCTGTCAATCACACACACAGACACACACACACACACACACGCAGACTCACATGCACACGGCTTCATCTGCCTGATGTGTCTGCATGGTAGCTATGGCTATAGATCCGTTATTGACCCCTATAGTGTGTCCTGTAGAAAGCGAGCTTGCTGTGGGTTGGGATCTTAATCGGGAATACATTTTTCCTGGTTTCTTGCAGACAAGAGTCCTAGGCTGTAGATACTGTTTTGTGATAGCCTTGCCATGCTCATTCAAAGTTCTCTCATTTATCTCGTTTTCTCACGCAAAATAGCCCCCCCAGTGTGTTGAGAATTAGAGTATGTGTGCTAGGATGAGTGTCCCCTATTCCTGTGGTAGCCATGTCCATGCTTACATTGATTAACCTAGCTGCAATAGTTGAACATGCGGTGTTTGATTTTTTGTGCATATTGTTAACCACGTAATGAAATGGCCCTGAGAGATACACTAATTGTTATGGCAAAAGTAAAGGCATAATGTGAATTAGGGACAGCTAATTTTTGTAGAGTTTTCCTTGTTTCCCAATATTCTTGTAAGGATGATATTGATGTGCTCAGGCTTGTATATGAATAAGAATGCTGACCTCAGTCCTTAAAGACAGCTGCTTGCTCTTTTCTAGTTTGCTGAAAACAATGTACATTTTATTTTCAAGTTATTTAGTCTTTTGATTGTTCCAGTGTCTGTAAGGCACCAAGTTTTCAGCAATGAGGTTTATGGCATGTCCTAGTGTTCAAAAACACTCTTGTGGGTTATAGCCTTACATATTCATATCTAGTTACAATAGTTGTACTACTGTTGTATTTCTCTTTTTGTATAGAAGTCATGTGCACCTTTTCTGTTGGCTGATTGAATTAGACCTGATAGATATACTAATGGCTGTTAAAGTCTGTATGACAAAAGGACAATCTCAATGTGGATTAGTGACTGCTAGCTCACTATGGTAGTCATTCTGCTCCAATATGGTTCATTTTCTTATGTTAGTGAGCAGCTTGGTTTCCAACCTGTGGACTTCGAAGAAGAATCAAGTGTGAATTATATTTTTGTCTGGACTTGGCTCTGAAATGGCCAATCAAAAGGTGTTGAGAATGGAAAGGTCAGTAGAAGAAAAGCGAGGCATTGAATGGCATGTCTGAGTGTTCTAATGGATTTTGATGGACAGAAGATGGGTGGGCACCTATCTAGTTGGTTCCTCCTAGTAAGCAAACCTGCAAGGTGCAGAGTATGCCATTATATATCATTCTTCCTCTTAAAGACACAGAGCCAGCCATTTGCCTGAAAGGCATAATGTTTGGTAGCAGCATACAATGCGGTGTATCTCTGCAAAGTTTATCACTGCAGCCTGTGAAAAGTTACCGTCTGTTAAGAGAGTAGAGTGGTACGCTGGGGATAGTTGAAGTTTTTCATGTTGGGCTTTTAGTATATATTATGGTTACAAGATCTATCCAACAAGTATTAACATGAGGAAAACGGCTGCCCCGAAAGTGTTTGAATATCATCACTGTTGTTTCAAATGAGTGTGTTTAAAATTTGAGGCTTTGTAAGACTCTCTCTCTCTCTCTGACTGAGGGTCTTTATGTTTGGATTTTAAATCCAAACCTAAAGACCCTCAGTTTTAAACTGATGTAATGAAGGCCACTTTTCTATAGTTTTTCTAAGAAAAATCTAGGAATAGGCTGCTATAATAACTTAGAGCTGAGTTGCCATGGGCACTCCTCTAATTTCTGGTCATATCCATATATTGTAAGCTGCCTTTTGGATGTGTTTGGTCGCATAGCCCCGCGAGGGCTTCTGTTGACGTTAATCTCTCTCTCTCTCTCTCTCGTAATGGAAGAATTGTTTTAAAAGCTAAGTTTTGGATGTGTTTTGCTTCATGGGAATCTTGTGCCATTTTAGATTCTTCGTCATCTGGTTAATGGATTTTAGAGGAAAAGAACAAATAAAAATAACTAAATAAATAATAGTTCTTTCGCTCTCTCTTATGTAGATGTAGAGTACATGTTTGATATAAGGATTTGATTTATAAGAATAAGAATAAGTGTGAAAACATGTGTAGGGTCTTGTTTAGTGTTGCAACCCTAGTCACTTTTGTAATTGTCTAGGCTTATTGGGCCAAATTTCACTTTGTAAATTAGTCATGGCGGATATACAATTTTATGCCATATATTTTACCAACCAAAAGAAAGGTGGTTCAAGGGCTAGCTATCTTAAGAGGATGAGGTTTGAGAATAACCTAAATTATTATGCAAATTTCGAATGGACTATTCTCTCTAAGAGAATTAAAAAAAAAAAGAGGGCGTAATTGCGCTTCAGTATTGCAAGAAATAGGCTTGAACAAGTAGCAATTTTCCATATGATGACTATTGTGGTGAAACCTTTGAGAAGACCTTAGTAAAGAATGAGTGGCATAAAGTTATTCTAAGGGACTCAATATTAGTGATAATTTCTCCCCATGCAAATGCTATATCACAAGCATTATTCTTTGATTTTTGTGCAAGGACGTTTATAGATCAATGAATTGCCTTCGCGCTTAGGTAATTAAATACTCAAAATCATGAAATTGAAAATCCATAGAATTGTGTGTGTGTGTCGTTTGTTTGAGTTGGTGTTTTTGTGTTACTAGCCATACCTTAAATTATGGTCTCTCATTAGAAAAATTTATTCCTAGTGTTTGATGTAGGACCCTTTGGTATATTAACCACTGCCCTACCATGTTGAAATATATTGTTTAAGGATACCCCATTTATTTCCACAGCCGCACTTGTATACAAGGAGTTTGGGCCTTAGAATTTGGTCCATTTCATCAAGTAGGTAGCATAGTGAAGCTGTAGAGGAGAGAATGCGAGTTGATAGAACAGAGGAATTGTTTAGAGGAGGTAGAATAGAACTTTCTTGGGGTGCTTCACTTTGTTCCGCGTTGCTTTAGTGTATGTGTCTTTTGTGGTAGTACGAGATGACTTTTAATGTGAGTTGGTTGGCGATCTTGGAAGGTAGGACTTGGTGCTTGTACGAATACCTTTGTCAAGTGTAACTCAACACTCCTTGCCTTAAAAAAGGTATTTGAGTTGATGATGGAAGCTTTGCAAGGCGACCTTGTCCCTAGCCTTCTTTCATCCCTTTGGTCCAGATTTCTCCATAGGTGACTACATTTTTGGTACTTCTGAAGCTGTTTTCTCTATTCCAAAACAAGTCAAGAAGTTGTTTCGCAGATTTTTCATCTCTTGTAGGACTTTTTAACTTCTATAGGGTTTCTACAGCAAATGGACTCTTCCTAGAGGAGTTTTGCTTATTGTTTTGATAGTTTGGGACCTGTTGTCATGAGGGTTGCCTTTAGGATGAAGGGTATGCATGTTGTTCTTAAGGACACAAGCAAAATGAGAGTAAATTAAACATCGAGAATGCCATGGTAATTGAATTTGCAGTTTTACAAGATAGTAGACTTTGTGTCGGAGGCATACCAAATTGGGATTTCACTTAACATCATTGGATGGTCAAAGTGGCATTGCTCCATTACAGGGGTTAAGAGTATGACCCTTGCACAATGTAATGGAGTTAGAGTCCAATTGTATGGTGGATGGTGCCACGATTAACAAGGACAGATTGAGTTGCTTCTTTTTGTTGTGTGAATTGGATGACCATGAACTAGTACACATGGTATGGTATCAAACATGTTATTGAATGGGATGACCTAAAAAGTCCCTTTTTGGAGTGGTTTTGAGTTGATAGGGCAATGCTACACTTGTTGCAAAAACTATGTATCACAAAACTAGGCAAACATGAGTCAATGAAGGGTTATATTAGTAAAAACTCAGAAGTCTCTTTAAATTATGCTTGCCTTGGTAATGCCTTGATGGTGGATCGATTTGTGCTCCTTGAAAAAATGTGGGCTAGGAAATGAATGTATTTGAGAAATTCAAAGAAAAAAACAATAATGAGAGTGACAATAGATCAGACGTTGAGTGATGATTTGGATAAAAAAGGTGAAGCTGTCATGTAAAGACTAGAAGATCTCAAATAAGGTAAGGTAAAGCTCTTGAAGTATTGACCAAGAAGGTAGGGAAGAGATAAGAAGATAAGACCTTGAGTTTCACAAGATCAAAGCTCTTGGATGTCAAATCTTTAGAATGCATAATGGAGTTGTTGTCATGGACATCTAAACAAGATGAAGGTCTGGAAGGGTAGGTTGGTTTAAAATGCCATTAAAGACCGTGTCCTCATTACGTAAGGCCTTAAGATGGCAGTGATTGCTAGACACAAAGCTCATTCCATCATGTAGAGCCTACCTTAAGGGGTGAATGATTTAATGGTTGTTTTGCCTTTTCCTACATGTCTCAAAATGCTAAGTCAATCACTGCCTCGTCTTTGGAAAATGCGAATTAGAATTGATGTTTCTAGCATAGCAAAGTATTGTTGACATTCTAGCATGATAGCTTGAGCTACAAAAATGCACAATTGACAAGAGCAACTCAAAAATTTGCCAGAAGCTCTTACTCCCATAGCGTTTCAACAAGCATGAGCAATGAGCCTTTCAGTTGGAAATACCCATCAAATCAATCTTCCATGAATGAAAATGCCTACAATGTACATCTCCAAGGGAAAATCTATGGAAAAACACATCAGGATGCTAGCACTATTAGGGTGATCATGGTATTGATAAAGATGGTTGCAATAGCAACATTGGTAACAACCCAAAATTTTCCTTTCTTTGGTTCAAGGCGTCTTAATTCATGCTTTAAACTTTTGAACAAGAGGTCATCCCAATCGATTCACTTACAAGTTTTGGTGTCCGTGATGAAGCCCATGAGACAATTGGCCACATAAGTCATGGCATGCTTTATATTTAACATCTCTTTGACAAACAAGCCTGTCAATTATTAAAGAGTTAGACATGGAGCTCATCATGTGTCTGTTTGCATTGTGGGTGGAACATCGTTTCAATATCATGTCAATCACGAGATGATACTTTGTGGAGCCTAGACCTATGGGTCATAAATGGGGCATGATAGAAGCCCAACCAATTGTGAACATAACTTCGCTTGTTGAAACACGTACTTTGTAGTGCTCAAATCCACAAAGATCATGCAACAACTTATAATTGAAGATTTATTGCAACAAACTTCATCAACCCTACCTTTGCCAACCAATTTAATATGTTAAGCATCAACGAGGCTTCATTGAATGTAATGATGGAAGAAAGAAACCATGAAAGTACTCAACATTAATGAAAAATAGGAGTAACTTAGGGATGACGTGAATCTCAATGTAAGGAGGCAAAGATGATGATGCAACCCTTTTTTATAAAGGAGAAGAGAATGTGGATGATGACAGATATAAAAATTGAACTTGATATGAGTGAAAAGGTAGTTGATGATCATGGAGGTCACCCATGCAACATGACCAAGCTAACTAAGACCTCCCATGATACTAATGCAATGTTTCAAGACAATTCAAATAATAAACAAAATAACACTTGGATGAGATGGTAGCTATCAAAGCAATGGAACATATATATTAGTGAATTAGGTGACATTGAATGCAATGGACACGACTTCTTTAACTAAGTGATAGGAAGGCATAAAAAAATAGCTTCTTGAATCCAAATCCGCTAACAAATCCAAACAATGCCTTTACCATCTTGGTTTTGGAAGAAGAAAAGGAAATTTTGGAAGGTAGAGGATGTAGAAAATCTAGTAGAATTTTTAAAGCTTATTAGTTATACATTTGGGTTCTTATAAAAAACAATTCGACAAAAAATTGATGTACTATTTTTTTTGAAAGGGTGCAATTTTGGTCATAATAATGTTTTTCTATCACCCCAAGAATAATTTCAATAATTTTATGCTTTATTCTTGTTGTCTTTGGTTTCTTACACTGTATATAGGGCCTTGGCTAGGGTTCTTTTTAAGAATGGTTTTTCAACTTGCTTAGATACTAATAGGTTCACCAAGGACTTCTAGTTTAAACTTTATCCTTTATTGCCCTTGATACTCTATGTGATAATTTGTGCTATTGGGCACATATGGTCCTTAGTGCACGGGTTATCCTTGTATGTACAAGCCATTAATATTGAAGAGTGGTATTTCATATAGGGCCATATTAGGTTTTATTTGAGCGAGTGAATAAGGATGGCCTTTTGGTCACCTTATTTGGGTGGCTAGAACTTCTCAAAAACCCCAATTTTTTAGATGTTGGGCACTTGGATCTTTCTAGAGTTCCCACTTTTGGCTAGAACTTTTTCCAAAGCCCCAATTTTTGTAGATCTTGGGCACCTAGTTCTTTCTAGAGTTCCCACTTTTGGGGGTGGTTTAGGCTAGAGGGGTGTGAGTTTTTGAGTTGCATAGATTATTAATTAGAATAGTTGGTCGACTTGAGTATACCTTAACTTGCAATATGTCGATCTTGGAAAATTCATCTAATCATTTTTGAAGGGGTTTCTCTTAGTCATTCGTATGTTAAATAGTTACTCTTAGACTCGATGCAAGGAATTCTACCGGTACCATTGCTTCTAGACTGAATGCCAACTCAAATGGGGTGTTCTTTGTTGTGACTTTGTTGTTAGTAGGCCCATAGTACCATGTGGAGATTGTGGTCCCAATCATTTTGATGCTCGTTCACCACCTTATTCATTGCTTATTCATTTCAGCGCTCATACACTATTTTATGGAGAATGGTTTTATCTTGTTCATCACTTTTGCTTGACCATTCACCAGTGGATATTATGTTGTTGTTTTATTGTGCTAGATCAGGAATTCCTTCTTCATGATCTCATTGAATTGATTTTTACATGATTTCAACAAGGTATCCAAATTTTGCCATATAACCATTTCATATAAGAACTTATTGTGCTTCAGGATGGGATGTCTTGGAAGGCTTTTGCTTTAGTGCATTTAGAGACATAATTGTTTCGAACCAAGATATATTTGTTTCCCCCTGGATGTATTGGGATTTTGATTGGACTTATGAAGTCCAATCCCCATTTTTGGAAGGGTTTCCATGTATAGGTTGGCTACAATGGCATTTGATGTTGGAAGGTCGGCCTTCCTACCTATTAGCATGCATCACATTGCTTGCAATGCCTTTGCAACATCTGGTAGATGTTACTCCATAACAATCCTACTTTTTCATTTTTTCTCACCATGTCAGAGGAAAAATGACCATCCACATCTTCGTGATGTGCTTCATCTATGAAGATTGATTTTTCACGAAGGAAGACGTATTGTTGAAGGATTATAGGATTTTACTATTGTCCTCAGTGTGAGACAAGTAATCAGTGCCATAATGAGATGAAACAAGTTTGTGGATTATCTTGAAGTTGAATTCCTACAACAATAGCATCCCTTTGATCAAAATTAGCTTTGAATAGTTTGTTGATTAGGTATAGAAATGGTTGGTGGTCTACATAGAATACGAATGGATTGGCGACAAGATATTGCTAACATTTTTTTCCACTATATACCATCTTGAGGGCTCCCTTTCGATAGTCATCTAGTTTATCTCCAACATTGAGGAAATTTGGCTCATGTAATATGGGAAAATCCAAGTTTCAATTTGGTTGAGCCAGAATGGATCCAATTGTCATCTTGGATGCATCCACATGCACATAAAAGATCTAGTTCTAGCCAGTTTCTAAGTATGGGTGCCTTTACTACCATCTCTAGAATGATTCGGCTTGATATGCATTCCACTCGAATTTGTATCTGGCCTTGTGAGGTGATGGTGGTACTCAGCTACACTAACAAACTTTCTGATGAAGTGCTTGTAGAAATTGAGGAATCCCACAAATGACCAAACTTGCTTAATGTTATGTTACATGGCTCTTTCATTTTTATACTAGAATCTGTCTCGGACTTCTTGATCATGCTGCCTTCCCTAGCAGACCCTTGAGAACATGGAATCTGTCTTGGACTTCTCGATCATGCTGCCTTTACATGAAATCCTAAGCACGTGCGCACGCGAGAGAGAGAGAGAGAGAGAGAGAGAGAGAGAGAGAGAGAGAGAGAGAGAGAGAGAGAGGAGAGAAAAGAGAGAGAGGAGGGAAAGAGAGGCACGTGCGCGCGCGTGCGAGAGAGAGAGAGAGAGAGAGAGAGAGAGAGAGAGACAGAGAGAGAGAGAGAGAGAGAGAGAGAGAGAGAGAGAGAGAGAGAGAGATGTATTCTTAGAAGTTTTCCACTATTTGCTAGAATGTGATTAGTGTATTCTTTAACCCGTATGGCATCACCTTGCTTAAGTATGCTCCCCATTTTGTGATGAATGTGGTCTTTTCTTTGTCTGGGATGTTATCCATGAATGGCAAGTGGGCATTTGCTGGTCTGTTTATTGAGATTTCTATAGTAAACACAGAATCTATAATGCCAAATTTCTTTGGCACAATCATGATTGGAAATAACCAATTGCTTCTATCTACCTAGCAGATAAATCTTGCCCTTAACAGTTGATCTGTTTTAGCCTTTACCAAATTTTCATAATTGGGGTTCATTTGGTACCTTTGATGCCCAATTGGGCTTGCCTCTAGAATAGAGGAATTTAGTGGTCCATGTACTCTTAAAAGAGTTCTTGGGATTAGTTAAAGAATTTGCTAGGAAGGTTTGCATTGATTTGTATCCAACTATGGTTCTTCTTATAATTCCAAATTGATCTAATTCAGATGCTACTGTTGATTTAACTAATCCTATGGGTCATCTCCTCTTGGAATTCCATTTGTCCCTCTTCATCTTTGGTGAAGCTCTTTGGTAGAATTCCTTCTACCTCGTTTTGTCTCCCTAACTTATCCCCTTCATCCGTTTGGTGGCACTCTAGGTTCTCTGTCATTTAGTCATTGGCCGACGAATTGTAGGTTCCCTCATCTTGATAAGTTTTTCCCTAAGGGCATGGCTAATATCTTCTTCTCTTCCAATGAAATTGGAGTGAATCCTTGGCTCATTTGGATTCTCTGGATTCATCTGGACATTTTCTTGTGATCTTATGTTCGCTTGCTCTCCTACGCTTGCTAACACCACTCTTGCAATTGGTGCATCTTCATCTTGGTCGCCTTCTTTTTGTAGCATGTGTAGCTACCTTTTTTACAATCAACATTCACTTTTGTGGTCGCCTTCCATGCTGTAGAAGTAATATTTCGTGTCGGTATTCTTTGGCCTCTCTTTCCACTTGATAGACCTCTATAGTCACTCGTGCTTATTGCATGAACACTCTTTGGTCATGTAACCTAAGTGATTATAAATGTTGCAATACTTACCTAACTGATACTCATTCACTATATATATATCCACCTTATAGTTGTGGCATCCCACCTCATTTTTCTGGAGGACTCGTATCCCCATTCTTTTCGAAAGCTTTTTCAGCTCCTCTTTCTCAGACTTGGTGCCCTTTTTGACACCATATCATCATCTTCCTTCTCTAAGCTATCCACCTTAAGGAAGATAATACTTTTTCATTCTATGGGTACATTGATGACCCCTTTCTTGATCGCAATTGCTTCATGAAGGAATTCGACATATGTTTTCATTAGATAGGTGATCTCCATGTTGCACAGCTAAACGAGATTACATGTTGTTAGTTGGTTTGTACTGACCTCATTTGTGCCACAAAGTTATACACTAGTTTTCGCGGCTCCTTTTTATTCTGTTGAGCTTCAATTTGAAGTATTCCTTATTGAACTTGTGTTCAAATCTCATTCCTCTAATTTTTCCCATGTGGTGAAATTATCATCTAGATACTGCTATGCAAAAAGCAAACCATCCTTTTAGTCAAGCCACTCAATGACTCTTTCTACAAATGTGGTGGGAGAAGTGCATCAAGTACTCTGCCTTTGTGTTGACTTGCAATTGTTGCCATTCACAAAAAAATTTAGACATAGGATTGAGGAATCTCATCCTCTTATCCAATGCATTTTTGGATTTTTACCATTCTCTGTGGTCCCCTCATTGGTTTTGCATCTCTTTGTAGATTGTGGAGTGGATTTTCAAACATATCGATTCAAGCTTGTGTTGTGTACTTCTTTGTTTTAGTGACACCGGTGCTTGCCTGGTCTATTTTGAGAGGCAAGTCTTGAATCTTTCAGTATTCCTCTTCTTCATCTAATTGGTTGATGTCATATTGCTATCCAATCGTCTCTCTACTACTACTAATGTCTTCATTAGTTCTTAAATTCATTGAGCTCATTCCCTACGTGGCTCATCCAACATGTCACAATTCATTCCCCAATAATGTTGCCAATTATTATGTTTAAATCATAGTCACATACGGTTGATTTGTCCATTTGTTTGGGCGTGTGTTGCATGCGCATTAAAAGTGCCATTTTGAGAGGCCAAGTGGTGCACACATCACGTGGAATGAGTGTTATATGTGTGTTAGGAATGGACAATTCATGGGGTGTAACTTCAGTATACACATTGCTTGGAAACAAGTGGAACAAAGGAGGAATGTTAGAAATATCATTATATTACAATGGCCCCTTGGGAAATGGAAGTATATTTGGTTGTTTGTCTAAAATCTATGAACCTACTACTTGCGT
The DNA here is from genome assembly GCF_047967505.1 of Dipteris shenzhenensis. Classification (NCBI taxonomy): domain Eukaryota; kingdom Viridiplantae; phylum Streptophyta; class Polypodiopsida; order Gleicheniales; family Dipteridaceae; genus Dipteris; species Dipteris shenzhenensis. The sequence continues at coordinate 43,820,433 of NC_141601.1, read as the reverse complement.
TGCCAAGTACATACAATCTCCTCTAACAAGGGATGGTAAGCACCACTCACCCACATTTACATTCACCTCCACGCCTACTTATTCGAAGGGTAGATGCCATCAAGCATAGTGACAAAATTCTCTGAGTCCTGACATGCTAATATAGTTGGAAAATCCTTTGTGTTCCCATCTGCTCGATTCAACATGCTCTAGTAACGGTCATCTCAAGTCATGAAGATGCGATCGACTTGGGTGAGTGGATCGCCCCTTGCTTCACCCTTCATTTTGCCCAACCTTTGCATTTATTCTCATTGTTGGCACCCTTCGTTGCTCAACCTTGGTTCTTCATTCAGCCTTGCCCTTTGCTAAGATTACATCTCATTAGTTAAGAGATTTAATGGACATTGATTACTGACCTAGAATCCACAAGTACATTAGGGATGAATTGCCCCTTGAGAGACAAGTCAAAGTTGGGACAGATTTTCTCAACAAGCATCAATTCCATAGTTGATATCTTTGGTTCTAGAGGTGGATTCAATGATGTTACACACCTCTGAAAAGAACCAAAGTTTTTTGACAAGAGAGACAATCATGGCCTACAACACTATCATTGAGACATGCATTTTGGCTAGATCACATGTTGCATATAACGTTCAAAGTCTAGAAGGAGATTGATCATGAACTTGAATTGCATGTTTTTTCCTCCTTTAATGCTTGTCAATTTGGCTAAGCTTGTCCTTTTGCATCCATTGACAATTTTCATTGAGTTCTTTAAGTTCACCCTCAATATTATTGAGTTCCTCTATAATGCCCCCCTTAGAATGATCAACTTTTTCAGGAAATTCTCCTTTAAAAGAAAATTCTTTCTATTTTTTCACCTTTAGTTTTAGGTTTTGTCATGGCAATATCTCTTTTTTTTTGGTGCATCGGTAAGAGGGCCTCATGCCACAAATACTACAATCATACCCATAAGACTTTGTTGTTAGGATGTCAAACACTCTCTGAGATTCTTCCATTCAGAGAATTATTACATTGCTATGATTCAATTCAAAATTTTGAAATCCTTCAAACTATAATGCAAAGAATGAAGAAAGTATAGAAACATAGCAACCACAACGGTACGGCCCGTGATATGGGAAAAGGTTCTGAACTTGCGTATATCTAGCCGTAATGCTCCTTTAGTGCCATGGAATGGAATGCACAAACCTTAGAGTTGATCAAATCTATTTGCAAGATAGGATCAAGTTTAATAGCTTGCGTATCAGACCACTTTTGACATCACCTTCCAAGACTTAGACATCTTTGTTAAAGTGATGCTCTAAGAACCATATTGAAGATAGGACTGTGAAGAACAATCATAAGTGAAAGTGAAGGAAAAAAATGAGAGGGAAAGATAACTCTGGGATACTATACATAATAAACATAATCTCTAATTAGAAATAAAAGAATATGCAATATATACTAGAGATTTAGGGTTTGCCCCTTTTACCACTCAAAGTGTGGCATGACTTATTTCTTAACACCCCTCTTAAATCCAATTGAAGGATAGGTGGAAACTAAATATGTACAATACATTTGCAAGAGTTAAAAACAAAGAAATAGTATAAATGTGAAAAATCTAGGAAAAAAGTTTGGATATGAAAAACTAGGATCCAAATGTAGGAACCCGAGACAAGATCCAAATATGAAAATCTAAGACCTAGTTGTAGAAATATGAGACAAAATCTGGATATGAAAATTTAGGATCTAGATATAGAAACTTGGGACAAGGTTTGGATATGAAAATCCACTATTCGGTTGTAGAAGTCTTGCAAAAAATCTTGCTATGAAATATAAAATTTGGACCAAAAATGTATTTGCAGAGGCCTTGGCATACTCCAAGTCTGTTTTTGAAGTATGTGAACTTTTCAAAGCTCAAAGGCATCGTAAAAATGTCTACAACTTACTCATCAGTGGTGGAGAAGTAAACCAGATTAACGTCACCAAAATACATCTTTCATGGATGAAGTGATGGTGCACCACAATGTGCTTAGTACATGCATGGAAATAGGAGTCCTAGCTAAATTTATACTCTAATATTATCTGAGCAAATGGGAACCAGTTGATCAATAGGTCGATCCAACTCAGATTGTAGCCGATGGAGCCAAGTAACTTCACAAGCTATATTCATGTTACCTTTTTTTCAGCTTCGATAGATTAAAGAGCCATTTGTGGGTTGCTTCTTGCTTTTGCCAGGGAATTGCTACTGAACTAATAGAAGATACATAATCACTTGTAGATCTCCTATTATTAATATTTTTGGCCTAATCTACATTAGTAAATGTTGAAAGAATCTAGTGGAATTGGTTACTATACCAAAGACCATAATGGAGAGTACCGTTGATATATTGAAGTACTCAAAGAGTTGCATAGAAATGAACTTGCTTGGGATGTCACATATGTAAGTGAGAACTCGCCTAGTAATGTTCAAATAAATCAGTCATATCATGTTTTCCAACCTGGGCATTATGTTTAGAGAGAGAAGTCTAGGTCTAGTGAGAGAATGTTGCTCACTAAGGGCCGACTAGAAAAGGATGAATACTCTCTAACCGAAACTCTATTTCCACTTCTATCTTGTGGACGACAATTGTTATATCAAGGTCTTGAATTTTGAAAAAAGTGTATCTTTTTTGAGTGAGAGAGAGAGAGAGAGAGACAGAGAGAGAAGTTATAGTGAGAGATTATAACTAAAGTGTATCTTGGATTTTGTGGACGACAATTGTTACATCAAGGTCTTGGATTTTAAATAAAGTGTATCTTTTTTGAGTGAGTGAGAGAGAGAGAGAGAGAGAGAGAGAGGTTATAGTGAGAGATTATAACTAAAGTGTATCTTTTTTGAGTGAGTGTGTGTGAGAGAGAGAGAGAGAGAGAGAGAGAGAGAGAGAGAGAGAGAGAGAGAGAGAAGTTATAGTGAGAGATTATAACTAAAGAAGATACTCCTTTTGACTTATCAAACAGGCTTGAGAGAGAGAGAGAGAGAGAGAGAGAGAGAGAGAGAGGTTATAGTGAGAGATTATAACTAAAGAAGATAACTATTCTAACTCCTTTTGACATATCCAAACTGAGATCTAATTTGTATTCTACGTTGATGTAGGACACCAAAGGCACAATGCAAGAGGCTAGAACCTAGAGAGAGCAAGTACTCCTAGAAAGAGAGTACTAAGGCTCATGTATAAATACCCCATGAGTAGTGAAAACTCACACACTTTGGGGATTGCGTTCACATTTTGTTTACATGTTCTCTCTCCAAGTGTCCATGCTCCTTCCACTCTCAACTTTGCACTAACATGCCCTCAACCTGGCAACCTATCCCTCAACCTTGCAACCTTGTAACCCATCTCTTCCACACTTTCCTCTTGTCCTAGTCTTTGCTTCTTCTCTCCTAGTCTTTCCTCTTCTCTTTCACACTTTCCTCTTCTCCTACTCCCTTCTCTTGCAATCCATCATCCTTCCCTCTGTGCCTTCTCTTGGAAACAATCAACCTCTCCCTTCATCTCTCCCACTCTTCCTCTCTCCCTTGACTTCTCCACCATTGCTATCCAAACTCCCCGCTTTCTTCCTAACCTTGTTCCCTTCTCCCCAAACTCAATCCTTAATACATTTCTAAATCCTATACCCCTTTCTAAACCTTGCATCCTTGCACTCTCACTTTGTTGCCCTCATAGAAAAGTATTGGATGGGCATCCATGTGAGTCTTGATTAGCACAACATTTGTCTTAGTAACATCCACTAGAGTAGCAGTAAGATGGTTGTCTATCCAACCACAGGTGCAAAGATCCCCTTTCGATCTACATAATCCATCACCAATTGTTCTAGTTGGCATAGATAGTTTGGTTGTACATTGGCCAAACAAGGTGAGACACACTACACATTGCCCTGCACAGGGTCCACAACCTTGATCAACTCACACACACCACACACACTCACACGTCCACAAGCTAGGACATCAAGCCCAGGCTCTGAGATTTGAATCTATGTAACTTGAGGATTGGGAGCAAACCACTAAGGACAAGTCTTGGAAGGGAGCTATTTAGAGAGAGGTGGGTTGAAAATTACATTTCCATTTCTATTGGTACCCATTATATGTTATGCATAAAGTGGTCCTGAGAAGGGGCCAATAGGAAGCAGTTTCTTCGTGATTGAACTTGGTTCAGATTCTACTGGAAGTTATCTTGTTAGCACTGCCTTCCAGGCAACGCTCTAGTGACACTTTCATAAAACATGGTGAATGATATTTAATCATTCATAAGGCCTGCCCAAGATAAAAAAAGCAAACAAAAAGGAAATGGTGCGGAGGAAGACTCTCACCCTAGGCACATGAGATCTTTTTTAGGCCCTTCAGGCAGGTTCGAGCTGCGGTGGCAAACGGAAGGCCACCGAAAAGCCAAACCTTGCCTGACCCTTACAATCGCACGACATAGGTAGGTAAGGGTCAGCAAGGATCCGGCAACCAATGAAATGCTTCCCTCAACCTCATTGAACACTCCTTGAGCATGTGCCCGTAAATCCGGCAAGGTCAAGAATACTTTAGGCAAGCATGTGCCCGTAAATTCGATAGGCACCTTAAATCAGAAATGAAACGGAAATAGAACGGAAGGCATACCATGTGCCCAATCTATCTAGGAGATAAATGGGGGAGAGAGAGAGAGAGAGAGAGAGAGGGGGGGGGGGTGGTTTGGGGGCGGAGGGAAAAAAGGTGGTAAGAAGACTTGAGGAGATAAAGAAAGGAGAGAGAGAAAGTTTGCAATCAAGTCCAATGAAGAAGAGACAACCTCCCCCCCCTCCCCGTAAAGGCACTCCTTCTGTGCCTCCCTCCCAATCCCTCCCTCCCTCCCGTAGTAAAGGCAGGTTTCATGAGTACTTGTACTCGCTTGTTTTGAAACTCACAAGAGACAAGTAGAATCTGCCCCTTGAGAGTTTTTAACTGACAAGGGGCGAGTAGCAATAACGAGTTTCTTCTTGATTGAACCAACAATCAGAAGTTGGGGGGCGCACAAGCGTGCCGGAGCGTGGGCTGGATGTGGGCTGCGAATCTTGCCTGCCTATGATCCGTGGGAGGTGCCCATGGTACGCTAGACAGCAAACAGGCTGAAGAAAAGTAAGCATTCAACAACGGAATGAGCAATCAAGCAGAACAACAGAATGAGCAATCTCTGCTTGATTGTAGAAGAGTAGCAAGCAGTTTGCTATTGCTTGATCGAACAACAGGAACGATATGGGCTACGATTCACAGCTCGAGATTTGTTACATCTACTTGCAGGAGCTTGGAGACAGCCGGGAACTCAACATGCACAGCATACACAGATTGGCGGGATTACAGGCCTCCAAAATTTTACTGTCAACTAGCGACACCATTCACGCATTTGGTTTTTCGTTGTGGTCGTGCTTAAGTACAGATCGCTTATCACGGGAGTGCTTCACGGACCCATCTCCGTGGTGGAACACCCGAAATAGCAAAGTAAGTGTTAGAGAGAAACGATTTGCACAGGTAAAGCTGTAATACAAGATCATTTTGTCTTCTGACGTGTCTGTTGTGAGTTTTAACAGAAAAACCCAAGGGCGCCGCAGTTCATTATGCTTATTAAGGACCCACTATGTGTAGACAGTTGGTACAATCCAGGTTGGGTTAAAATCATCCGCAAGCGAGGAAATGCACGATGCCAAAGCATCCCAAGGGTTGCCCAATCAATCCTTGAATATCTTGGATTGGTGGAGGAGCTTTCGCAGTCCAGCTGCACCGCCCAGTCAATCCGCACGCAAGGCAATGCACGGTGCCAAAGCATCACAGTGGTCAATGGCCAGTCAATCCAAGAAGACCTTGCTTGGTGGAGGAGCTAGTACGGCAGCAACTGCAAGTCCAGCTGCAGTCTGGAGTACAGGTGAATCCATTTAAAGCACAAGAACTTTGAGACAATAGCGGCTTTGGAGATGCTAAGCTTAGAGGAGGCATTCACTTCTATGGAACGGATGTCTCAGCTTCCTTCAGCTGAAAACTTTATACGCATCTTGCAGAATTGCAGAAGAAAGAAAAATTTACCATATGCCAAGCGCTTATATGCATACTTGTGCAAAAGTGGGCTAGAAGCTCATAGGTCACTCGGGAATTACCTTGTGCCACTGTTGGTGGAATGTGGCAGTATGGGCGAGGCTCAGCAGGCTTTTAATAGGTTGGTTGATCGGAATGAGCATTCTTGGACTTCTCTGATCATGGGTTACATCGAAAATGGGGAATCACAGCATGCCCTCAGCCTATACCGGAAAATGCAAGAGGACTCTGTACATCCTAGCAAGTATACGTTTATGGCCCTACTGAAGGCTTGTGCTAAGCTAAAAGATTCGGAAAAGGGACAAGAAATACACGCCGATATAGCTGGGCAAGATTTGGAAAAAGATCTTTTTCTTGGCAGCATCTTGGTAGACATGTATGCTAAATGTGGTTTGCTTGCCAAAGCACGGGAAGTATTTGACAAGCTGCCTGTTCGAGATGTAGTCTTGTGGACTGCACTAATTGCAGGATATTCTGAATGTGGTCTTGGTGAGGAAGCACTGAACGGTTTCAAACAGATGCACGTGGAGGGGGTCTTCCCAAATACAGTCACATTTATTTGCAGTTTGAAAGCTTGTGGTAGCATAGGAGCCATAGGAAAGGGTCGAGAAATACATGCTGAGATTGCCAGACAGGAGTTGGAAAGAGACCATCCTTTTGTTGGCAATGCCCTGGTTGACATGTATGCCAAATGTGGCTTGCTTGCAAAAGCACGTGAAGTATTTGACAAGCTGCCAGCTCGAGATGTTGTCTCATGGACTGTTCTAATCGCAGGATATGCCGAATATGCGCTTGGTGAGGAAGCATTCAACTGTTTTGAGCAGATGCAACTGGAGGGTCTCTCTCCGAATGCTGTCACATTTGTCTGCATCTTGAAAGCTTGTGGCTGCTTAGGAGCCATAGAGAAAGGCTGTCAGATACATGCTGAGATTGCCAGAAAACAAATAGAAAGAGACCCTTTTATTGGCAGCACGTTGGTCGACATGTATGCCAAATGTGGCTCGCTTGTAAAAGCACGGGAAGTGTCTGACAAGCTGTCAGCTCGAACTGTACTGTTGTGGAATATACTAATCATTGGATATGCAGAACATGGACTTGGTGAGCAAGCTCTGAACTGTTTCGAACAGATGCAACTTGAGGGTGTCTCCCCAAATTCTGTCACATTCATTTGCATCTTGAAAGCTTGTGCTAGCATAGCAGCCATAGCTAAGGGCCAAGAAATACATGCTGAGATTGCCCAACAGGACTTGGACAGAGAACCTTTTGTTGGCAATGCCTTGGTCGACATGTATGCCAAATGTTGCTGCCTTGCAAAAGCACGGGAAGTGTCTGACAAATTGCCAGGTCGAGATGCAGTCTCATGGACTGCTCTAATTGCTGGATATGTCGATCATGGGCTTGGCGAGGAAGCACTGAACTGTTTTGAACAGATGCAACTGGAGGGCTTCTCTCCAGATGCTGTGACCTTTGTTTGTGGCCTGAAAGCTTGTGGTAGCACTGGAGCCATATACAAGGGTGAAAATATGCATGCTGAGATATCCAGACAGGAATTGGAAAGAGATCCTTTTGTTGGAAGCGCCTTGGTAGACATGTATGCCAAATGTGGCTCTCTTGCAAAAGCACAGGAGGTGTCTGATATGCTGCCAGTCCGAGATGTAATCTCCTGGACTGCACTGATTGCAGGATATGCGGAGCATGAGCTTGGTGAGGAAGCATTGAATTGTTTTGAACAAATGCAATTGGAGGGTGTATCTCCAGATGATGTCACGTTTGTTTGCAGCTTGAAAGCTTGTGGCAGCATAGTAGCCATAGACAAGGGCCAAGAAATACATGCTGAGGTTGCCAGACAAGAATTGGAAAGAGATTCCTTTGTTGGCAACACCTTGGTTGACATGTATGCCAAATGTGGCTCACTTCCAAAAGCACAGGAAGTGTTTGATAAGCTGCCAGTAAGGGATGTTTTCTCATGGAGTGCACTAATTGCAGGCTATTCCCAGCTAGGAGAAAGTAAGATTGTTTTCCATATGTTCGAGCAAATGAAAAGAGAAGGCGTGAAGCCCAATGGTGTAACATTCCTTAGCGTTCTGACTGTATGCAGTCATGCTGGTCTACTGAATAAGGGCCAGAAGTATTTTGAGGTTATGAGCAAAGATTATGACATCACTTTAACTATTGAGCACCATACTTGCATGATTGATCTACTTGGTCGTACAGGGCAATTAGATGAAGCAGTAACGATGTTGGAGAGAATGCCTTTCCATCCTACTCTTGCCGTATGGCATACTGTGCTGGGTGCTTGCCGAAAGTGGGGTAATGTGGAGATTGGAAGGTGGGCCTTTGAACATGCAGTGCGATTGGATGAAAAGGATGCTGCAGCTTATGTCTTGATGTCCAACATCGAGAGAACAAGCATGGATGAAGCCAGGGCAGACTTGGGCCGAGCTTGATGGAATTCTGCATACATTTGTGGAGGGCGCGGAGGTTTGGGGGGGGGGGGGGGCATTCTCAAAGCCATGATACATATGCCAAGCTAGAGGATCTGTCCCTCAAAACAGGGGAAGAAGTGTACGTCCAAGATGTGCATTGTGTTATCCAGGCCTTGTGGTCATCCCGTGCTCCAAAAGCCAATCTGGACCAGCCTGACAGCCCTCTACAAATGGAATCACGACCTCTGCTTGCCCAAAATCACCGCCAGAATTCCCCGTCCGCGGGACATCATTCCTTGCCATATTGACGTCATTCCATGCCATATTGACAGCCTACATGCACAGAAAGACTTTTCTGTTCTGCATCTACCAGAATGTTTTTTTCCCCCAACAAAGGAATGATTACACCTGACCAGCCAACCACCCAACCAGACCAGAATGTTTTTTTCCACGAGACTACACCTGGGAACTCGAGATCCTACTCAAGATATATATGAATGAATTCGACGCTCAGATCTCAAGTTGTCCATTGAAAGGACCAAAACATGATCACAAATGTGCAGTCACAATCTTACAGCAGGTTGCTGCTCCACTAGTGCAAGATCTGAGGTCCCATACTGTTGCCCTATCTATTTGCACTCTGTGACCTTGTGCATCTCTGTGATTGGCTCACCTCCTGAGCTCTTCACAAGTGCTAGGGTCTGCTGTACTTGCTGGTAGTGCCTTTGCTACACCCTACTACTGCTCGGTACCTTTGCAGCACCTGATGGCTGGATCATTGGATGACTCTGCTGTCGTGTACTGCTGATCTGATAGACCAATTCATGCTTTCTGCCGCTTACTATATAGGGGCTAGAAGTACTGATCTGAACAACTGACTTGCCCTCTAGCCAACCCATTTGGGATATGCCGACTGGTCTGTAGGCTGGACGACCTGAAGAGCCTGACGGAACCATGTCCATGGAATGCTAGTACTGAGCAGCTGCTTCAGAGCCAAAGTGATGCGAAGAGCTAAAATGACCCATATATTGATGAATACCGCGTATTATCGGGAGGATCGTCCCTGTAATGACATGAACCCATAAAACCCGATGGCTAAGAGAAAGGTAAAACCATATAGCCCTATTGCTGCCAACTTCATGCACATTTTGATTGGGCTTTGCCCTAATACCTAAAGCATATTCTGGGCTATGCACATGCCTATATGTAGGTCTTTGTGCACCCCTCCATGCCCTTTCATTGGATCCATAACTTGGCTAGACTTTTGTTCAATGTCAGGCAAGGCCTCTGTGTGGCCTGAGGGATGGCCAACATCATGGCTGTCCCTTCCAGGACAGACCTGCCCTAATCCAAGGACAATTGTTTGCTGCCCACATGGCAGCCGGCAAGATGGGTTCAAACCGCAAACATTCGGCTTTCAGCCGATCTTGCCAGGCATGCAAAAGAGCCTGGGTCCACGTGTCAATGCCTGTCCTCATGCAAAACACAGTTAAATCAAGCATTTTGTTATTTGAAAATCGAAATCAACGTGGAAATTCACAAAAAGGGGTTTCAACCCTCTGCTATAGCATTCTCTCTATCGAGGCAGTGCTAACAAACAGAAAGAAATCAAACGAAAAGAGTGTCACTATGTATTCATACTCCAGAGAAGAGTACAAATGTATGACTAAAGAATTTGCTTTTGCCATTCAAGATTGAGCAAGAAACTGAGTACGAGGACAAAAAGCACGCTTGAATCGAAATTCAAAACTACCTTTTTTCCCCGTATATTTTGAAATTTGGAATTTAAACTTCCTCGCCTCTTTGTTAGCTATTTCCATTTCTTCTTATTTAAACACTCTCTCTCTCTCTCTCTCTCTCTCTCTCTCATGGGGACAGCAGAGGCATGAAAAATCTGCTGGAACCAGCCAAAAAGCTAGGAAGCTATAGAAAGAAGTTTTGGAACACCGCAACCAGATACTCCGGCTAGCACACAAGTAGCAGCACAAGTACTAAATACATAGCAATTTTGTAAGATGTTTATTTCACGGGATGTGAAAGACCAGACTGTTGGAGGTCAATGCCACCCACCCGTGAGCCCCCGGTTGTGGGGACAAGGGGCATTGTACCATGAGGGGGGGGTGAAGGGGCTATGGGTTGCAACACAAGCAGCAACCAGTACCAAAAGGCAGTCAGGGGAGGCCCTATTTATAGGCCAACCCCTGAGGCTGTGTCCAGCCCACCAGGCTGGTCGGCCGCCTACAGCAGAAACGACCTGCTGGTCGGCCTGCTCAGGGGGGCTGGCTGCCCCTATATAAAGCCCCCCTTCATTCTTCATCAGCCACAGCAGCAGCTACTGAAGCCCACACAAGGCAGCGTGGAGCAAGAAGGATAGAGAGTGATCTCAGGATTCAGGTTCCAGCCCTTTGCTGCACTGAAGCCTACACAAGACGGAGAGTAGGAAGGATAGAGAGTGGTCTTAGGATTTAGGTTCCAGCCCTTTGCTGGGCTTTTGTGCTTACCTTGAGCTTGTGCATTGCCCATTATTTGGAGGAACAAATCTGAGTTACTCTCTCATATTCTCTCTCTTGTATGCGCTGTCTATACTCTATCATCTGAGTGAGGTTCTCTTGCATGGTTTGCATCATTGAGTGAGTGAGACTGAGCTGCTCCTATTCCGCATAGAGGTTGAGAGGTTTAAAGTGATTCTATCCCTCATTTCCAACATAGACTCCACTATAAATTTAATAGTGGTCACCAGTCCCATAGATCCTGAAGGTTCTCACGAGGACCTTAATCCAATCATATCATATCATCTCTCTCTCTCTCTCTCTCTCTCTCACACACACACACACACACACACACACACACACACACACACACACACACACACACTTTTTTTTTGTGGAATCTCTTTGAGTCATTATATTACAAAAAAAGCTATCCCAGAAAGGGAGAGCTATATCAAGAGAAAATCTCACTGTAGGACAAATATACATCATAATCAAAGACACGAGATTGCAAGCAATCAAAAAGCGATTGCTGAAAGAGTGTGTGAAGAAAGAGAAAGTGGAAAAAACAGGATCACCAAAGACCCTATGATTACGATCCTTCCAGAGAGTCCAAAGTGCCTTGTACCGAACCCAAACAAAAAAGAAATCAAACTCCTGTCTGGGTGGATGTACACCAAAAAGCCAGAAGAACTTGCCAAAAGCAATCTGAGGAAACCAAGCTCTCAAAATCTGCCCAAGGAAGTCCAAGAAAGCATAAGAGGAAGGACAATGCCAAAAGAGATGAGGCACGGTCTCTCTCGGAGTCGGACATCTGCGATAAATAGAGGAAGCAATATGTCGTCGTGCCAAGAGTTGTCCATGAGGAAGAATACCCAACAAAGCTCTCCACAAGAAAACCTGTTGACGGAGAGGAATCTTAGAATGCCAAATTTGTCTCAAACGTTTCCGCCACCATTTCATAGGACGATTAAGATGCCAAAGCTGATTTGCCTTTTGTGAGATAAATGGCGGAGGAAGTAGAATTTTATAAAGAGAAGAGACAGTAATATGTGCAAACTGTAGAGGATGGTATGACAAGCCCACAGAAGAAAGTGTCCAGTCTTGAAGACGATCCTGTAGATACAATGGAGGAACCGGCTGAAAAGGTTGGAGCATCAAAGTAATCTTATGTTAAAGTGGACGATAATGCATTCCAAGGCCAAATTTGGCAACAGCCAAAGGAAAAGTAAGGGGAATTCTAGCATCATCAACAACATCTTGAACCAAACGAATCCCCTCGAGACTCAGAAAATACGAATGTCGAGGCTCTTGCAAATCCAAAGGAAGGGCGAACACTCTAGACCAATATATACTTTCAGCTCTAAAAGAGTTGCCCTGCAAGGAATCACTACCATGCCAATCCAAGTGAGAAAGGATATGTTAACAAATGGAAAACCAAAGGACAGCCGAGGATTTTGCCTGTCACAGAACCAAAAAGGAACTCCCACTGGGAAAGCTTCCAATGACCAAAAGCTGGAGATTCAACATGCAAGAGTAACTGATGAATCATGACAGCCCATGGTTGAGAACTTTGCAAAAACTGCAGCATGAGTTTCCCCTTATGAGCAAGAATGTGCAGATGGATATTAAGAATATTAAGACCTCCATGCTGAAACCCAATCATAGATGAATCCAGCATCTAAGAGTTTTTGCAGCTCGTCAATCATAAACCCTGGTGTCATACTTAGGATTTGTGTGATAAGTTCCACATACCTTACGAAGGGCACCTTCCCTTATAGGTGTGTATTGTCACGTCTGGTGAAATTCGTTCATCTCTTTGTATGACCATGCTAGGTAGTCACGGTATTCCATTAGGAGTGCTTTAAGTTTGGTTTCATCTTCCTGTTGAAGCTGTTTCCCAATTTAAACCAATTTTTCTTCCTCCCCTTCAAGGGCGACGTTTATTGTGCGAGTTTTTGCCGGTCCCTCATAGATTGGAGTTTCTCCAATGCTATCGGTTTCTTGAGCTTTAGATTCTCTTAGTGGTCTTGGCATTGCTATGGGGACATTGCCACTTGTGTAATTCTTGAAGTTCTCTGGCACTTCTCGAAGATTGGCCTTTGATGGTGTTGAACTAGCCTGACATGTGCCATGTGTACTAGGTGGCATAGTTTCATTAACCAATTTGTTAGGCTCTTTTTTACTTTCTTTTTCTAAAGTCTCTTGATCGAGCTTCATCCGCACGTGATTTATACTTCCGAAACTCCTTACGTTGGGAACTGTGGGGTAACTTTTCCATTGGTAAGGTGTTCCCAAGTAAGGATTCATTTTCTGTGCATACTCCTTCTAGGCCCTCGGGAGACCATTCAAGAGGTGGTGGTTCTGATTTTGAGGGAGATGGCTTTGCAAGATACAATTCAACGATCCTTTTTTGGACTCGTTCGAATTCATTGAAGTGTTCGGCCTTGGCTTTTTTGCGATTCCCTCCTTCGGCTTTCTTGTGGGATCTTCTATTGTTATTCAACTTTGGAGGTTCAATTTTTGAAAGCTTGACTGCCATTAGGGCATGCAGAATGGCTAAGTCATTGTCATAGACTTGATCTTCAATTTCAGCATTCTCAGCCTCAGTTTCAAGGTCCCACGGACAATCTGAGTTATCATTGGAATGGGTACCTTCTTCAGGTTCATTATCGCACTCGAGGTCAGTCATAAATAATGGCACCTCTAGATCGATTGGTTCTTCATGTGTGAGTGGAGAATCTGCTTGTAGCACCTCAGCATCTATCTACGAGAAGATGGGGTCTAATGAATGGCAGTTGTCGATGGTTGCATCCAACGCTCTAGGCACAATTGGTTTTAAAGCTCCTGTCCCCACATTCATCTTGGCTGCGGTGTCACAATTTTGGATTGTCAGTCTATCAGTTCCCCAATCATGGAGGATTGATGCTTCCCGTAACCAAGGACGTCCCAGTAAGATTTGATAGGATTTTTTGGGGAGATCCAAGATTGTGAATTGAAGGGAAAAGCGGACGCCTGCGACCTTTGTTGACATGCCATTCACTATTCCCAAGGGTTTAGCCTGTGAATTATCGGCAAGGCGTATGTTGAAATTAGCCTTTTGCATTGGTGGGAGACCCCATTCATCGTAGAGCTCCTTTGATAGGACATTTACGCCTGCTCCACCATCCTCAATGGCTTGGAATTCATTATATGCCTTGTGGATCAAAGGCACTGTGATGTTGCGTATATCATCTCTCTCACCCATCTACATAGGGATATCTTCGATGTCTTCCATAGGTGGAGGGGGATTTGCTACTTCAATCCACCCTTTGAAACTCTCCCATAGATTGCGACAATTCCGTAGGAGGATTCCGATGGGAATTGGCACAGGGCAACTTAGGATGCTAGAGAGTGCGGCTCCTTCAAGTTGTCATGGCGGTACATTATGTTGCAGAGGTTGTTGTTGGAACAGAGGCTCGAGTACAATATCAATACTCTGTGGGGCCAAGTCATGGATTGGATCTTGAGCTTGTTTCTTAGTCTCAAATTGAGCTTGTTTCTTAGCGTCAAATTGAGCTTGTTCCTTTTGTACCCATTGTTGAAGTGCGTGAAAATGAGCCTTCTCCACCTCTACATTTGGGTATGGAGCTTCTTTTATTTGAGGCTTGGGTGTTGATGTGGATGAGCTTGGCTGTGCATTGCTTGGCGGAGATAAAGGCACTGTGTAGTCATTTTAAGAAGTCGTCTGGGTTGGATTGGAATGTTAGGGTCCTTGGTGGCCTCTTCCTGTTGGCGTGTAATTACATTCATAGGTTGTGATATTACGCTTGTTGGCCCCAGGCTTTGATGGTCCATCGCGATGATGTCGATTGGGACGTTAGGCTTAACCTCTTTTGTTGTGGGACCTTATTTTTCATGGGACAATCCATACAGGCATGTCCTATGCCACAATCTCTATAGAGTGGTTGGAAAGTAGCGGGGCTACCACGATGAGGGCACCAGAAGGTCATTTGGACCGAGCGTGCCTCCATCGCGGGTCTCATAGTGAAGATGGGTCTGGAAAAGACGACCCCAAGATAAGTGTATGATGCAACTACCTCAACAGATGACCCATCAAATACGAACTGCTCCTGGTGCATAATGGTTCGAGATGTATTGAAGATCATAACCTTGGTTTTACCCAGGTTGACCTTCAAATCATGAGACTCACAAAAGGACTGTAGTTCGTCAAGGTGTCTCTAGAGCCCCTCTGCCGAGGAAGACAAGAGAGCCACGTCGTCTATGTAAAGCAATATCCGGATCAGCGTGCCCACAAGAGAGCAACCTACCCCCCCTGTGTTCTGCCTCACAAGGGCAAATCTGCAAAACTGACAAAAGTGGTATTTGACCACACAGTCACTTCCTAGTGAGGATTTTGCATCAACAGGCAATAAAAATGATTCTGTCACTCCCAATATCTCTGCGCATAGGCATACGATGCAATTTCTGCAGCAACTTTTCACCGACCTGTGGAATAGTGGTCGCACAGCAAAAATAGGGCACTTTTCTGAGTGCCTGCAAAAAACTTCCGCCACCAAAACGGGCCCTGAAATGGCCTTGAATCAAAAAAATAATTACTCAAGAATCTGAATCCATGACCATATCCAAGAGCACTAAATCCAGCTCCTGAGGCAGTTCCAATACAACAATTGCAAGCCGAGGAAGTAGACTTACCATTCGAGTATGAAGCAGAGTACCCAATGTACTATGTAGAAGGTGCAGAGGGTCTAATACCAATCTATGCAAATCAAGTTGCACCCAATACATATCAAGCGCCAACGGTTGTAGAGAAAATCACCGGGGATCACAGAGTTGTGTTTTTTGCAGTGACATAATATTTTTGCAGTGTTCTATAATGGCGTCTGATGCTCTTTCATAGATAGTCACTGAAAAGCTTGACAAGAACAACTTCCAAGCATGGAAGTTTAGAATGACGAATTTCCTTAAGAGAAAAGGCTATTGGGAGTTCATTACTGGAGTTGAACAAGAACCAGTTATTCCTAATGTTCCCAATCAACATGAGTTGCAGGCATTTAAAGGCTGGCATGAGAGAGCCAGAAAAGTTATGTACTAGCTGTCTATCAGTATTTCAAAAATTCAAATTCTATGATTGTGTGCATATTCAGGATGTAAGCATGCCGAAGGAGGTGTGGGATACTTTGACAAAAATGTATAGCACAAATACGCAAGCCAAGAAAATGCAGCTCTCAAGCAGGAGTTGCATAATGTGCAGAGAGAAAATATGAGCATCAATGACTACCACATGAAGGTGAAGAAGATTGCAGATGCACTTGCTTCTATTGGGTCGCCAGTGGAAGATGATGATTTAGTTTCTGTGACCTTGAATGGTCTAGGAAAGGATTATGCACAATTCCGTACATCCATCGCCGTCCGTGAGAATTTTCTTGATTTTGAGGAGTTGATTGCTCTTCTAATTTCTGAAGAACAGAGAAATGGTGGTGCATCTGCTTCAGGAGGAACTTCAAAAGAAACTATCTTCTACTCAAATGCTAGAAGAGGTAGAGACAGAGGTAGAGCAGGCCGGATTGGAGGCCATGGCAGAAATCAGAATATGCAACAAATTCAAGAAAACCAGTCCTATGGAGGAGGACGTGGTAACTTTAGAGGCAGGTGGAGCCATAGAGGTCCCGGTGGATGGCAGAGAGGCCAAAATGCAAACATCAATATTGAATGCTACTACTGTGGTAAAATCGGTCATATGGCTAGAGACTGCTACAAAAAGCAGAATGACATCATGAATGGAAAATTGCAGCAAGGCAATTATGCATCCTCTAGTAGACAAGGTGATGTGACAGAAATGAGCATTTGTTTATGGTGCAACACATGACCAATTCTGTGATAAGTGTAGAAGAAAGCAATGATGTGTGGTATGTTGACTCAGGTGCGTCAAACCACATGATAGGTCGTGCAAAATGGATGCACGATGCAAGGAAAACGGAAAGACCAGGATTTGTGGAGACTGGTGATGATACTGCACATCCTATTATGCATATTGGTAAAATTCCTTTGTCTATGCAGGATGGGAAAAAGAAATACCTGTCTGATGTATTTCATGTCCCGAATATCACCAAGAACCTAGTTTCTGTTGGTCAAATGGTTGAGCAGGGCTTGTAGGTTAGATTTAATCCTCATGGATGCTTTGTTGAGGATACGAAAAATAAAGGTCGCTTGATAGCAAAAGGGAAGAAGAAGGGCATGATGTTTACATTGGATGCGGACATGCCTGAATTGAGTGCAGCAATGTTTGCACATGGGACCGGTGTAGTTGCAAATATTAATATCTGGCATAAACGCATTGGTCATGTTAATGTACAGTGACTTAAATTAATGCACGCCCAAAATATTGTTGCAGGATTGCCTAAGTTCAAGGTTGCAAAAATGATAAGGTATGTGAAGCTTGTCAATTTGGAAAACAGACAAGGAAACCTTTTCCTAGACATGTTCAAGAGAGTAAGAGGCCATTGGAATTAATCACCTTTGATGTGTGGACTACTAAAGATGCATCTATTGGAGGTTGTCATTATTTTGTGACTTTTATTGATGACTACAGTAGAAAAGTTTGGGTGCATTTTATGAAAAAGAAAAGTGAAGTGTTTGGGCATTTCAAAGGTTTAAAAGCTATGGTTGAAAAAGAAACAGGCTTGCAAATAAAATACCCAAGGTCAGATGGAGGGAGAGAGTACCTCTCAAATGAGTTTCCAAGGTTTCTGCAGGAGCATGGCATAAAGCAGCAATATTCATGCAATCATTCCCCACAGCAAAATGGACTTGTAGAAAGGAAAAAAAGGCATATTGGAGAGGTATCTCGTGCCATGCTCAACAAAAAAAGACCAGCCAGATTATTAATGGACTGAAGCAGTTGCTATAGCAGTCTACATAATGAACAGGACTCCCACTGTAGCAATACATGGCATGACGCCAGAGGAGAGGTATACTGGTAGGAAACCAGATATTTCTCATTTGAAAGTTTTTGGTTGCATTGCCTATGTTCATGTGCGAGATGAGTTGACATCCAAGTTGGATCCAAAAGCTGAGAAGTGCATCTTTATTAGTTATTCTCTGCAACAAAAAGGGTATAGATGCTATAACCCTTCTACTCGTAAGTTTACAGTGAGCAGAGATGTTTTTGATGAGATGAGCAGCTGGTATAAACCAGTAAATGTGATTGATGCTGTAGATGCACAAAATGGTAATGCTGCACAGAATTCATAACAGCAATCACAAAATATTAGTGGACCTGTCGTGTCCTCTAGCAGTCATGATGTCATTCTGCACTTGTCACAGAATTGGTCATGTGCTGCACCATAAACAGATGCTCAGTTTTGTCATCACCCTGTCTACTAGAGGATGCATAATTGCCTTGCTGCAATTTTCCAGTCATGATGTCATTTGCTTTTTATAGCAATCTTTAACCATATGACCCATTTTACCATAGTAGTAGCATTCAACATTGTTGTTTGCATTTTGGCCTCTCTGCCATCCACCATGACCTCTTTGGCTCCCCCTGCCTCTAAAGTTACCACGTCCTCCTCCATAGGACTAGTTTTCTTGAATTCGCTGCATATTCTGATTTCTACCACGGCCTCCAGATCGGCCTGCTCTACCTCTGCCTCTACCTCTTCCAGCATTTGAGTAGAAGACAGTTTCTTTTGAAGCTCCTCCTGAAAAAGATGCACCACTATTTCTCTGCTCTTCAGAAAATAGAAGAGCAATCAACTCCTCAAAATCAGGAAATTCTTCACGGATGGTAATGGATGTCCGGAATTATGCATAATCCTTTCCTAGACCATTCAAGGTCATAGAAACTAAATCATCATCTTCCACTGGCGACCCAATGGAAGCAAGTGCATATGCAATCTTCTTCACCTTCATGTGGTAGTCATTGATGCTCATATTTTCTCTCTGCACATTATGCAACTCCTGCTTGAGCTGCATTTTCCTAGCTTGCATATTTGTGCTATATATTTTTGTCAAAGTATCCCATGCCTCCTTCGACGTACTTGCATCCTGAATATGCATAATCATAGAATCTGAAATACTGATAGACAGCCAGTACATCACTTTTCTAGCTCTCTCATGCCAGCCTTTAAATGCCTGCAACTCCTATTGATTGGGAACATTAGGAATAATTGGTTCTTGTTGAGCTCCAGTAATGAACTCGCAATAGCCTTTTCCCTTAAGGAAATTCGTCATTCTAAACTTCCATGCTTGGAAGTTGTTCTTGTCAAGCTTTTCAGTGACTATCTGTGAAACAGCATCAGACGCCATTACAGAACACTGCAAAAATATTATGTTATTGCAAAAAACACAACTTCTGCCTCACAAGGGCAAATCTGCAAAACTAACAAAAGTGGTATTTGACCACACAGTCACTTCCTAGTGATGATTTTGCATTAGCAGGCAATAAGAATGATTCTGTCACTCCCAATATCTCTACGCACAGGCATACGATGCAATTTCTGCAGCAATTTTCATCGACCTGTAGAACAGTAGTTGCACAGCAAAAACATGGCACTTTTCTGAGTGCTTGCGGAAAACTTCTGCCACTAAAACAGGCCTCAAACTGCACTCTTGGACTTTCCGGTTGTGCTACCTACAGAGATTTGCTCCCAAACTCGAAAAAGGATAGCAACACTGATCCTCTTACCAAGACACCGCAAACTTGGTTTGCTTTCTTGAGCTCCTTACCACAAATCGAGCTCTGATACCATGTGAAGAGAGTGGGAGAGAAGTAAGGAGTCTTACTTGCAGCTTTCTCACATACACAATGGGGGAATACACACAAAGGTGGAGGCTAAAAATAGTTTTCCTCTTCTTCTTAGTTGTGAAAGGCAAAAGAACTCTCTCTCTTCGTACAAAAGGAATAGGTCAACCCTATATGTGGGTCTCAAACCAAACTCTGCTAACCTAGGTGGCATACTAACTGAGCCACTAACTAGAGTACATAAAGATAGCTGTCATCCAGCTATTATTCATGGGCGGTGTACTAACCGCATCTGCAACTAACAAGTCGATGACATAAATGCACAACGGTCACCCTGGCATATCACGAGTGGAGCTCGATATCTCAACATTTTTACCTCGTCAAATTGTTGGTAAATTTCCAATGCTTGTTGATGTCGTGGAATCAAGCCTTCGCTCTGCACCTTCCACCTTCCACTAACTTGTTCACATAGGAGTTGAGAATCTCCTTGCAGCTCAAGTTGCTTGATGCGATGTTCTTGCGCCTTTTGTAGCCCAAAAATGAGTGCCGAGGACTCAGCTTGGTTGCAAGTATTTGCTGGTGCAGACTTGCTATAACAATACACCTCACCCCCTGGTGAAGTGAGCTTCACACCCACACTAGCAGCCTTGGTCGAAGGTTTGTATGTGCTATTAAATTGGAAGAGCCAAGATGTCATCACACCAAGGCTAAAATCCAGACATCTCAAGTTTCTCGGTAGTCCAAGATAGGTAGAAGGAGATGGTGGGGAGAATTCAATACTTGAGCAAGACGTTTAGCACCAAATAAACTTGTAATCCTTTGTTGGTAGTTTCTTTAGACCAAAAAGAATTACGACTTGAAGCTCAAAATGAGGCATAAAGGGTTGATTAGGTACAAAGGGATTTCTTGCTTGAAACATTACCGACCATAGCCGAGCCCTAGAAACCTTTGTAGTGAGATCGAGAAGAAATCATTCAAGACATGCTTATCCATAGGAATTAATAAGTAGATGCGCCAAATCTCCCCCCAAGTCTCATATTTTTTAAACAACTTTATCGGCACAAACCTATCCGTGGTATTCGATTCAGTTGCTGCAAATAGATTTCTGGACATAGTGTGAGCCTTCCATGTTCAGAGATCAACCCTCACGACTTGCTGATCTTTCCTTAGATAAATATTGTTAGAGTGCCAATCATGGATCAATCTTGCCATATGCAAGAAAGGTCTCCCTAAAATAGCATCATACCCAGGGTTGTTTTGGAAATCCATTATAACAAGGCACACCCGATATGTGAGACCACAGGTTTTGATTTTAATGTTCTTGAGTACTCCTATGGGATGAGCCGTGCCTCCATTAGCTAATTTAACTACCAAGGAAGTACTCTCTCGGTTGGGACTTCCCCACTTTTCCTAGCATTGTTTCATGATGATGCTAACACTTGCTCCTCCATCTAAGATTGCCATAGCTTTCTTATCATGGAAGAAGATGAGTATCATTGCATTCGTGTCATCACTCTCAAAATATTGGCCCAATTTGTTGACTTGCACCCTTGGAAGGTCTTGAGCATGATTGGGAGATGCAACATTTTCAGGATTTGTGGGTTGGGGTGTGACTATTTGCCCATTCATCCAATCCAAGAGGTCTCTCCATAGAGTAGGATTACCCCATAATAGTGTCATGATGGGCATCTTGATCTCAGTGGACATGAATGAGGCTAATCTTGCGATGTCTCGAGGACCAGTGATAGATTCCATGCCTATTGATTTAGACTCTTCTAAGCCATGTGAGTACATGTTGTCATCCTCCTTTAGTTGTTGCAAGGTGAGGTCTTCTTCAAACATCCGTTGCATTAGGGTGGATGCCTCTGTTGAAGGGCATGACACACATTTTCCTCTACCCTTTTAGGTATTTGCAAGGCTTTTGAGGCTCGAGCATTTATCTCATGTCTAAGATGAATTGTATTAGTACTCTTGCTTGCCTTGAGACTCTACTGACCTTCCTCAAGTTGGCAATTGTGTACCAATTTATGCACCTCGGTGAGACCTTGTTTCCCCACCCATGGGTTGGAATATTCACCATGACCCTTAGGTGTCGTGGCTTGGCCATGGGTTGAAGCCGTTATCGCGATGCCTCATTTGCCTCATGCGGGTGGTTGTTGTTGGTACCGTTTGAGAGAGTATCACCCGAGGAAGATGATGTTGCTACAGAGGCTGTATCTTCATCCGACCCATCTTGGATGATGACCTTATTTTTTCCCTTCCCAATCTTCATTGCACCCTTGGTTCTTAGTCATGCTAATTCAGTTGCATTTCTAGGTTGTGACGTGCTAGCTTTATCCTTTTGGCTTGTTTGCGAAGCTCTTTTTTAAGGGCTTTAGGTTGCAACCTCGTGATTACATTTCGTGATTACATTCAAGGATACTGATGACACTTGGCCTCTGTCAAGGCTTAACAAGTTAAGGCTTGTGGACTTAGATGGCCTTCTCATTGAGCAACCTTAAGAAGATGGTCCACACCACACCCGATGCATAATGGTGGTTGTGTATTAGACGCTGGTGCACATGTGATTGGCTGCTTAGATTGCCCCTTATATGGACACTCATTGATTGGGTGTGGCCCTTGACACATATGGCATTGAATGGATTGTCTTGGTCAAGTTCATATATCCCATTTTTTGAGAAATCGGTGCCATTAGGTAAACTGAAATGTATTGATCACCTTGTATAACATAGTGACTTATAATGTTGGACCGATTTGCATTGTCACCATTTTGGGGATATTTCTTTCCACTAAAGGTAGGCCTTGGGTCTCCCCAATCACTAGGTAGCTCTTCCACCAATACTTGATTCAGGGGAGTAATTCGTGCTAGTGGTGGTGGTTGAGGTCCCCGTATTGGTGGGGGTAATGGAATATTTTGAGCTCTAAATTTCCCTTGATTGGATGATGTGGCTCCTTGTATTGCTAATTGTGCCTAATTGGGTGGATTGGGCAGTGCACCCAATGGTAGATGCGGCCTTTGTTGATAAATGGGTTGAGGAATCACCCTAGTATAATGACATTGGGATGTGTCATGATTTCCCCAATGAACACAATGGGCACAATAGAGTGTTAGACTAGCTCTAAGACGAGGGAATTCCTTGGTGGGATGATTTCCAGTGCATACCCCACACCATATGTTATCTCTTTGTGGAAAGAGATGGGAGTTGCTAGGAGCATCTTTTGGTGCTTCTATATTCCATTGTTGGCTCAACTTGTTTAATAGATCTGTGGCCAAGTCTTCCATGTTGAGCATCTTGGGCATAATGCTTGCATCCATAGTTGCTTTTGAGGTTGAAGCTATGCTATTTGGGACATATCAGAGGAACCTAAGGATCTATCCTTTTGGGACATCTCCCTCATGTTATACCTAAGCGTATCATCGTCTTGCTGCATAGCTAAAACGATGTGGGATTCATAGCAAACAAATGATCATGCAGCTTAGCATCCCATAGCTCTATGAGGAAGCATGGCAGAAGCTGCACATCACTCATCCTCTCGTGGGGTTCACATCACGAGTTTAGATGTTTAATCTTGGTGATGTAGTCTCTTAAGGACTCAGTGTCCTTCTGCTTCACTTCATAAAGCTGGTTAAGCGGGCTCCACTTGGGACCATTGAGGGCAAACCCCACAATGAAAGATCTATGTAATGTGTCCCAATTTATTTTCTCCTCCAAGTTTAAGGCTCTAAACCATTGTCCAGCCTTGCCAATCAAGACTCAAGCGAAAAGCATTGACCTTGTCTAGATCCCCAATATTACCAAAGGTCTCACAGATTTGTTCAAACCTCTCAACATGGGAGAGTGGGTCTCCTTCTCCTACAAACTTTAGAGATTGTGGTAGGCTTGCTCCTTGACGGATTTCCCTCCTAGAAACATTGGTGGTGGAGCGGTGGCCCCCCTTCCTAGTGCTTGCACTAGGATTCTCATAGCTTCGTCTGTAAGGACCTTTTGTGATATAAGAGGAGGTTGTGGAATGGTGGGCGATGTCCCATACATTGGTGGTCCTAATGAATGGTTCCATGGATTTGATGGCACGAGGTTGGGATGGGAAGATCCAGGCTCACTAGGCATCATCATTGTGACTTGGGTCAGGTTCGGCTTAATAGGTTGGTCTGGAGGTCCTTTAGGGAGTGGCATGTTCCCTGCCAGCATAGGCGTATAAGGGGCACTTGTTGGGTAGGGAATATCTCCCATGTTTTGTTGCCAAGGAGGCATCATAGGGAATTCTGAGGTGGAGGGTCTTAACTATGAGTCTTCAAGGTTACTCCTCTGTCCCCTTTGCTCTAGATTTTGGGACCCTTGTGAGAATGTGGGTCCAACTCCATCCTCATAGGAGTGTCTATCATCAAAGAATTGGTACGACGGGGGGTGATTGCCATTAGGTATCGTGGGACTTGGCTCCCTGAGTATGTCTTCTGACATCAGTGCTTGGGCCGGCATTTGAGCTTCTGACATTGCCCTAGTTTGTCCAACAAATGGGTTTAGCCACTCTACTACGTTTGTCAATCCAAACCTTCACATGATATTGGAAAAGGTTCCCCTTAATGTAGCTACTACTGTAGATGGGGTAGGAGAGTAGAGATCAGTGGGGATGGAGTTTGGAGCCCCTTAGGCTCTAACATTAGAGGGTTCACCCATGTCTCTATCTTGACTCATGGACTCTTCCAAGCTAGATGATTCAGCTGGTGGTGGTTCTTGCAATGAGTGAGAACCAAATTTTGAGCTTACTGACCCTGAGGATGCCAAGGTAGGTATGGAGGTCGACAAGATGGTATTTGAGGAACTCTCTGTAGGCTCAAGGTGATCTTGTAGGTCTCTTTCTGATCTCAAGATCATGTGTTCATTGGCACAGTGGAGGCCTTAATTCTAATTTAAGTCCGCCTCGACGCGGGGTCAAGGGGCGGTGCCCCAATGTTTTTTTTGCAAAATGGGGTTTATTTCAATGTAATTTGCACATAAATTTCATCATATCTTGATTCTCGGTGTCCCAATTCTCGCTATGGCGATGACCCGTGGGGATAGGGCTAAGGTAACAACCAGCGGGATACCAAGTCAACGGGATAGAGATATGGCGATGACCCATGGGGATAGGGCTAAAGAAACGACTGGCGGGATATCCTTATGGGTCAATGCAAGTTTGACTGACGGGATAGTTGACTGACATTAATTAATTAGGGCGACAGATTAGGTATTAACATGTGTTAGGTCAACGGGATAGCGCTAAGGCGACGATCAACGGGATAGAGCTATGGTGACGGGTCAATGCATGTTTGACCGATGGGATATGGCTATGGCGACGGTTGGTGGGATAGCGCTATTGCGTCGACCCATGGGGATAGAACACGCAGTTTTACTAACTAGTTTTTGATGATTTGTGAAGATTCATAAGTTTTTGTTCATGTTTTTTTGTGATGGGGGGATGCTAAACTACCTAATCTACCTACTCAATGAAAAAAACTTGAAAGAAAAACAACTTTTGAAAGCCAAAATGCAAGATTTCTTGAGGGGTGAGTTTTACTACACAAAACCACTTTGAAATCCAGCAAGATTCATCATTTTTGGTTGTTTTTTGTGTGTTTGGACATCATACACTCCTTAGCAATCTTACAAACTAAGTTCCTATCAACTCAAAACACCAAAAAGCATGAAAAACAAGCTTCAAATGATCAAAAAGACTCTCCAACAGAAAATGATAGCTTTCCTAACTTTTTCGTCCAAAACTCTCACTTCTTCACCCTTTCCTCTCCTACAACTCCACTAACAAAGCTCCAAGTTAAGCTTGAAGCCTCATGCAATGGGTAGATAACGACAAGTGCAATGCAAAAGCATACCTCCATTCCTCGACAGCGGCGCAAAAAATGTGTGGGTCTCGGTGGTGACTCATGTGTTGTGGGGATGTTGAAGAGATGCTGATGGAGCCTCCACTCCAAGCTACTCCTTGTGGGAGCAATGCAAGGCATGAGCCATTCACAAGTGTCACTCAAGCGGCCTCTGGATTGTTGCAATGTGTCTCCACGTGAGAAAGGGGGAAGGGGAAGAGGGGAAAAGAGAGGGGAGAAGGGAGGGAGAAGGAGAAGGAGAAGGGAAGAGGAGACTGAAGGGGGATGGAGTGACAGAACAAGGGCACTACAATGGAAACAAGAGAACACCCAAAACACTCTCTTGGAAGAGAAGAGGGAGCTTGTATTCAAACTAGGACAACAAAGTTTAAGCACTTCATCGACATGGCTACCATGGATTTGTATGGCCACTTGTGAACCATCACGGTTGATAACACAACCTTTTAAAAATGGCACGGGCAAGATGGTTTGTGTCCTGTCACCGGTAGAACAAAATGGATGGTGGCAGGCTGGGTCTCTACTCACTCGAGGTCCTCCACAGCCTCTGCATTAAAATTCAACTAGCAGATTGTTCAAGCAGATAAAGTGAAGTATTCCAGTGACCTGTTCAATACCATAACATTTTGTTAGTAAGTTTTGTTGTTGTTCAAAATGTTAAGCAACTTTAACTTGTTGTTGTACCTTTTTGCTGCAACCTAGTTAAGATACTTGGCTTGTAAACGTGTCATGTAATGATGCTCGAAGATTACCCTCTGGTACTACTCCTAGAATGGTGAAATCAAAAACTCCAAGTGCATGTCAAGCACATATGAAAGATATGTTCTTGGCAACGTACATGACAATGCCTTCATCTACAAACTCTTGCACTAGCCGTGCAAGTGTGTGTCTCCTCTCCGCTACAAATGTTAACTGGATCACAATTGGTTGTGATTAACAGAAGAAAGTGTGTTGGAAAAACAACCACAACTGCATTCCCTAGATCTCTATGCACCTACCGTGGCATGATCTTTGGCATTTGGCCCATCTTCAACAATGATCTAGTCCGATGGTGGCCCATCAAGGTTTATTTTCACGACGATGACAAAGGCTATGGTATCCATCAATGATACGAATGAAGCTTTCATTTTTCTACTTGATTTGCTGTGGTGCTTAGATTCTTATTGGTTTCTCAGGGACAAAAGATATGACACCATCAAATGGTTCATCCTTGATTATTGTTATTGTCATGTCAACCCGCAACTCTTTTTGTGATGGATGGACCTTCTATCCTAAACAAGTCACCGGCTTGCAAGACATCCCTTAATTGTAAGACATGCATGTGGAACATGAAGGGTGATTGTTTCACAACATTGTGCATTAGTCAAGTCAACTCGCATAAAGATAGGGTTGGACATGTCTCTAGCTTTGGAAGTGCCATATTTTGTCTTTTATTTTCAAGGATCATATAAAAAGGCAAAAAAATGTTTAGCATGTTATGTCAATTTACAAAATATTTTGCTTAAAAGAGAGTATTTTCTCTTGGTTTTTTTGAATTATTTGTGCATGGTGGTGGTTATGACAACTTAGAGAAATACAAACAATGCATCATTAAGTAAAGCATTGTTTACTTATTCCAATCTTAATTCATTATTTCAACAAGCTCAAGCTTAAGCTGAAGCTTACCACGTAGGATTGACAAGGGCAAGGAAGTTGTTGAGTATGATGCAACAAATGATGCAAACATTGACACATGTCATATTATATCAATTGTCCTAGTAGAGTTAGGCTCAGTACACTCAAACAATCTCTGGCCAGTTTTACCCATAGATGCACTATTGGAGTATGTGCCATATCGAGTTACCTTGATACCACATTGTCTTTATCTTTTTTTTGCTTGTTTGTATAATGTTTAAAAACAAGTTTACATTTTCTTTGTACATGCATAAACACTGTAAAGAAAGCAAAGACAAAACTTGTTTGCCCGCACATGAGCACAAATATATGCTTCTACATAGCACTTTTATCACCACTTCATTTCTAATGCGGTTGTTGAACAATATTTTCTTCATTGTAAATAATCACATGCTAGTCGTGTTGGTGATCTCGGATTCAATGTTTTCGTTAACAATTGGAGGGCCAATATCCATCTTGATCTTGCATCACATCTTTTAAAGACAATCTTTCTTGTGAATCTCTTTCAAGATAAATTACACATGCTTAGTTGACACATGAAATGCGGTTTTGAATGTTTTCTTCATGATCTTCCTAATGTTATAATTTTAAAAAAGGGTTCCATCTTTGCTAGATCCTTTGGTTGAGGTCAACACGAGGGGTAACTCAACTATTGATACTGGGCCAAGCATCTTTGTTTTTAGTAAAAAACCGCTAGACATGAAAACATAACCTCTCTCTCTCTCTGCAAGAGCGAGTACCCCTTCACTGATAGCTGCTACAAAATAAACGATTGTGTATATTGGGCATGCTTTGATTTAACTTGAAAAAATCGACACAAAATAAATGAAAATGTATGTCTGGGGTGAACCCTTTCTGTTGTGCGTATGCTTTGATTTAACTTGGAAAAACTGACATGAGATGTATCACGGTGATCATTCCCAACCAAAGAGCACGTATTTATACATTTGTAGGCTTATGTTTTTTTGTTCAGTCTCCCTTATCCTCATTAGTATTGGTGCTTCCCTTCAACTTGTGTGTGCTCTCTATGTGAAGTGTTCTCTCTATACATAGAGAGTTGGCATTCAAAGGTGGAACTCATCCCAATTTCACATAGCACAAGAGGGGCCTCACACAAAGCCTAAGATGTACTATAGAAGGGAAAAAGAGAACGGAGCGTTAAATGGTCATCTCGTGTATACGCGACAGTAGAGGATGTTGATAAACAACCGTACTTCCGTCAGCAATGCCAAAAGCGAAGCATATTGAGAAACTGTCATGGAAGGGGACGGAGGAGCGTCGGCCCGTGTCACATAATTATAAACCACAACACCACAATGCATCCATTAAAACTAAGAAAGCTGCCGGACGTCGAAAAAGTACGACGTGTGCTACTGGCTTATGATATGTGAAATACGATAAACACCAGCATAGGGAACCACTCCACGTTGTGCTACCATAAAAATACACGAAAACAAAGTGAGGAAGCGCTCCCGTCAACCAAAGACTGAGTACCACTCAGACACCAAAGACAAAAGATCAAAAGAACGGTGAAACTTGTGGACACCTTCGTTGGTTTTTCCCTCTGCTCCATCCATATTATCGACAACTTTTCCTTTGAATTCCCTTTGGCAATGCTTTCTTTTGCTTTGTCAATGTTACAGTCTTTGACCACGTATGCAGGACAGTCGAATAGCAAAACTAGATGAACGGACTCTTGCTAAAGAAAACATTCAAACAGAAAACAAAAGCAGGCTACCGTTGTAACGAGAAGTCACTTCCTCAGCACACCCAGGTCGTGGCTCAGTCATGCTCATCCACAAGTCCAAGAATTATAAAATCGAAATTTTAAAAGACGAAAACCGAATGTTGGAAAGAGGACTGTTCACTTCACACGCTCTTCTCAAATTGGCCACAGCTGGTCTACATAGAATCCCCCGGTAGCTACTGCTCGTCATCGAAACTACCCATGCTGATAAACGACGTTAGTGGAAGCAAACAGAACCACCCGACGTCCTCAACCCCTCAACGTTAATGCTTTTGTAGGGAAAGACGAGGTTAGTATGTGAGAACCGGAAGAGATGAAGGCCAAACCGGAATAGAAGATGCACGTTGTAGCGCCCATGTCGACTTCGTAGAGCTTCCACGCCTATAGCCAATGCAAAGATACATACGCAGGCAAAAGGAGTCTTCCACGCATGAACAGAGAGGCTCCCCATGCAGAGATATACAAAGAAAGGCACATGCCTAGGCGCGACAACAAGCCTGGCGGCGCGACCAATAGAGTGAAGACATGGTTGGGCATGGTTTTTTTCCCCAAAATAATTAAATAAACGTCGAGTTTTCATTTGTTTAGAAAAGGCTTCACTATGACTTGCACCTATTGCAGACCAAAAAACAAGAACTCTGCCGGCTTGTATTGTGAAATGCTCAGGATTGATATCCGGAATCAGCTCCCAAAATGGGAGATCCACCTTGAGTTTATTCCCCTCCCCATGGCAACTACTAAGGGAGTTACGACCATGTGTGAACGTATACATTGCCATGTGGTGCTCATAGATCACACCTCCCCCTCAGAAAGATGCCACAAACGGCTTGATGCGACAAACATGAGCACAAGTTACACGTTTATTGGAGAGACATTGCAATCAGTAGGTATACTTTCGAATGCAGTTCAACACTTTGTAAGGACCCAACCAAGTATGGATGAAGCTTTCATACAGTCTTGGCTTGAGCACTGGGTAGTAAACAAAGATCAAATCTCTTTCTTGGTATTCCACATCTTCACGACC
The DNA here is from genome assembly GCF_047967505.1 of Dipteris shenzhenensis. Lineage (NCBI taxonomy): Eukaryota > Viridiplantae > Streptophyta > Polypodiopsida > Gleicheniales > Dipteridaceae > Dipteris > Dipteris shenzhenensis. The sequence continues at coordinate 43,790,388 of NC_141601.1, read as the reverse complement.
TGCATTGTAGCTGTGCTATTGTCTGGTCTTCGCAACCTTTATGTTATTTAGAATGACTGATCTTAACATGGGCAGCACTTTCTGTAAGTGTTGGTACCACTCTACTGCATCTTTGAATCTGCCTAGAACACTGAGTTTAGGTATCTTTGGTGGAAATTGTGGATCACATCCATAGAGTGCCCGAAATGGACTTATGTAAGTTGATGCTTGCATGGTTTTTCGATATGCATGAAGCACATAAGGAAGTATTTGATCCCAATGGTCGTGGGCTGGATTTACATACATCTTGATCATCGGCTTCATTGTCTTTGTCAATCTTTCTGTTAGACCAACTGTTTGGTGGTGATGTGGGATGGAAAAGGACAAATTCACCCCCAAACACTTTGCGATAACGTCCATGACCTGTGATCTAAAATTGGATCCTTAGTCAGACAAGATTGTATTTGGAAAAGAATGTCGAGGAGGATAATCTTGATCAAAAAAATTTCCACAATATTTGCAGAGATCTCTGCAACTACAACTTCTTCACACCATTTTGTTATATATTTAATTAGAAGAGTAATGTGTTTGTTTCCAAGCAATGATTCAGGGTTCAAAGGGCCAACAACATCCCAAGCAATTAATTCAAAAGGACTATTCACAGCTATACTTTGAAGAAATCCGAGTGGTTTGGACATAGGGGGTTTAGTAGCTTGGCAAATCTAACAGGCACGAATGTGGTTTGTAATGAACACATGCATTTCGGGCCAAAAATAGTGTTTTCTAATTACTTCTAGAATTCTATGGACCCCTAAATGGCCAAAAAGAGGGTGAGCATGAAAGTATTCAATAAAATGTGTGCTTAGAGTGGATGGAACATACACTCGAGGTTCTTTATTGGGAGCTATAAAATATAACAAATTATTCCAAAGCAGAGACTTAGTTTGATCAGGATGTGGTTGAGGTTGGCAGATGCTGGACAAACCAAGTAGCAACGATTCCCTCAAGAACCATCCTCAATTCGAGTGCTTTTTTGTCATCAGACCACGGGCAAACCATGCATGGTAATCTAGAATATTCTCAAAGTGGTCTCGAGACCTAGACCATTACATCGTCAATTAGGAGGCCATGGAAAGATTTGGGTCGAACATGGTGGTCTGTGCATTGCTAATGGGGTGACAGAGCATGAAATGAATTGAGCAAAGCCATTAGTGCTTGGTTCGTATGCGACAATTGATTCATTAGTGCCAACATATGCTCGCCTCCAATTTGAGTGTGGCTATGCCACAGCGTGGTGGTTGCCCATCACATGTTCTAGTGTTTGCCCCATGAAAGCCCGGTGTCTCCACAGATGTGAAATGCTCAGGATTGATCTCAGGAATCAGCTCCCAAAACGGGAGATCCATGGCAACTACCAAGGGAGTTACAACTGTGTGTGACACGTATACATTGCCATGTGGCGCTCATAAACGCATATGCCATGGTATTATAAGGGAGGGTCAAGACAAAAAAAAAACCCTGAAATACAAAATTGGCCAAGTAGGGACTGTTCCCTAGGCCTACACTAAGAAGCGGAGAAAGCATCTACATAGAGTATTTTATTATATGCACTTGGCTATGCCAGCCAATGCCAAGCTCACCACAGACTCTTGGGTTTCCAACACCACTTTAACTTTGCAGCTAAAGACCGGTTGATTCTGGTGGCTCCAAATAGACAATAGCACGGCCACTGTAACATATGGCTATAGCCAGCAAATTTCACAATAGACGTGGATTTCACATCATCACCCAATAGACCTATTCTCCAATTCTAACCCAGTCTGAATCTTCCCATTACACCAGTGGACATATGGGAAGGATATGGGATTGACTTCAAACCTTTTGGCGAGCCTTGCACGGACGGTCAACCATTTATGTAAGACCTTCCACGCAATAAAACTAAGTTTTCCTAGTTTGCACCCCGCCAGATTTCCTTTAGCTTCTTCCTCCACCAACCCGAGGTGCGACGCAGGCCCCATTTCTTGTTCAGCTCAGAGTATAACATGTTTGTTCTTGTATATAGCTCTTGCAAAGATCCTCTTTAGGTAAGTTTTGCCCGTGAACCAATCTCTGGCTCTTCTGATCAATTAGATGGCTAGTCCTCTGGCAATCTCTTGAGAATTCCATGCATAAAGGCAGTGTCCTGCATAGACAATGAAAATGTACAGCTGATATCACCAATAGGCATCTATTCACCTCTCGAAGGCATCCAAATCTGTGATTAATAAACCAAACCCTTTTTACAAATGATGCGTGCCTTGGCTATATCCTGTTTGGCAATGGAATGGCTGTCCAATCTTACATCAACACTCCACCGTATCGATTCACTGAGGCTGGCATCACCCCTAAGCCCACCCAACCCCTTCCAATGTAACTTGCAAATGTTCAAGATAGTGTAAATTGCACTATCCACATAGGGCATAGGGACAAACCCTAACCCTAAGCCTAAGGGATTCACATGTATATCTTCATGTTCATTATTAATACACTTAGTGGACAGGTAGCTATATCGTGTGCACTCCTCTCTCTCTCCCTCTCTCACTTCCGCTATCATGGTATTAGAGCCGATGGTGCTCCACTCCCTTCATGAGTGTCAAGCCCTCCTGCCGTGAGGCATCTTCTATTGAGAGAGATTTCCGTCAAAGAGAGTGAAAGCCCTTGTTTCATCAAGGCGCAAGCCCTTGCTCCGTCAAGGCACAAGCCCTCTCCTTGAGGCACCTTTGTCGCTTCTTCAGCTCTTCTTGTAGAGCTCATCCTGATCTCAGATTTGAGTAAGAAAGCTCTCCATTCCGCTTCATGGAGCTTGAGATATGGTCCTTTTCATATTTTGAGGTTCTTTCATAGAGTAAATTCTCTATTTTTTGAGTCTTCTGTAAGGTTTTCTTGAGAGGATCTTACAGAGTTTTATGAGAGATTGTTTTCCCCTCTCAAGTTTTCTGTCAACGGCTCCCTTAGCCTACTCTATGCAAAAGCGAGCAAGCAGCATCGACTCTCCTACAACTCTATACAAGCAAATGCCTAGCTTCAAGCAACTACGGCCAACAGCAGATGCGGCTCGCTACTCTACATTCGATTACTACAGCCAGGCATAGCTCACAACATCAACGCGCCCAGCTACAAAGCGAGCGACAAAGCGAGCAACAGTAATGGCATGCCCTCGAGCCGTGGCGCCTGTTAAAGACTAGGGCAGTGCAAAAGCTGTTCGGCCTTCTCTACAGTGGATGCCATCGAGGGTGCCCATGCTGTCGCCACTAATGAACTCGTGAGCCTTTTCGAGCTGGAGCTGGTCAGCTGCTCTCACCTATGCCCAACTGCTCAAGCGCCTCTGCCCATTCAAGCTTCAACAGCTCGGCTCCAGCCCCAACGACTCTCCATCCTCCTGCTCACGGGCTACTCCAAGCGCCACTATGGCCACCAAGCTCTAGCGAGGCCCGGTCTACTCCAAAGGCTAGTCTCCACGGTCAACTAAGCCTCACAGGCGACAAGAAGCAGCCAAGCACAGCTCCTATGGCCCAACCGAGCTTCTACAGCCGCAGCACTGCCAAGCTTCTCCAATAAACGGACTGAGCACCCATGCAAAGCAGCCCACCAGTTGACTCTCTAGCAAATTCTAAGAGCCGCTTCCAACAACAAGAGCGCAGCGAGCTCCGCCGGCCAAAAGGTTGCCTCAGCAGAAACGTCGTCCTCCAACTCGAAAGCCCACGAGCTTCTGCACCCAACGCCACACTCAACTCGACTCCTCACAGCTACAACCAGGCCACTACAGCAGCGCTCAACAGACCCAAATGACACGGCGCCCATGCTTCAGTAACTTCTCATACGGCTGTACAGCCCAGCTTCCTAGTCCATCAACGACCCCGGCTCCCTAGCTCATTTAATCGACACAGCTTGTAGCTTGGTGCTCCAACGACTTCAACGAGACCCGCCTCCACGCCATGCTCTGCAACAAAAACGACCTACGCTCGGTGGCTCCTCAAAATCTTCTCAACGGAGAAGACGACGGACATTGGTCCATTGACGGAATCTTACAAAGATTCTGTTGACATCTTCGTGATTCCGCTCCACCTTATCCTGACCCACGCCTAGGGTTGGCTTAGAATCTGCCATGTGGCAGATTACGTAATGTTGCCACGTGGCAAACAGGTCACGTAACCATTGTTATTCCAACTGGACCTCAGTGCCACGTCATCAGAGTGGCCCTATTGCCATGTCACCATGGGCCCGTGTGCCACATCATCATCCTGCCCAGTCAGTAGCTGCCAACTACGCATAGTTGTCTCTCCACAGGCACACAGTGAATTCAGCATGTGACACCCTCTGCCACATCACCCTCTAGGCCACATCATCATTTTTGGCCTTCTTAGGATCAAAATTTGGCCAATCCTTCCGGGAGTCGTATCTTTTGATCCAGAGGGAATTTCACACAGCTGTAAAAAGCAAAAATGCTCGCCAGATCATGCTCTACATGCTAAGCACTTTAGCTATCCGACATTTCCATAGGCTAGCATCATCAAATCTTCATCATCGAAACCACCTCCTGATCCAGTGCAGCACATCCAACACATAAAATGAACAAACTAAAACTCATTTTGTTGCATTTGACGATGCGATGTGTAGTCTAGCTATAGACTAGCACCACCATAGAGGAGATCCAACTCCACCAAGCCAAGTCAGCCATTCCCACATTACCCGATTAGTTCCCATCGGCATCAGTCCCATCAAATCTATCATCGGTGTACACATTCACACATCTGACACTAGTTCAATATTCTTGGCATTTGGCACTTCAACACCTCAGTGTGACACTTGGTAGCGATCTTCCTCTCGGATTCAGGATTGTTGCACCTTTACACGTACACATGCCACACATGTACAGTCACATTCGTTGACTATTTTTGGCATTGGTTTCTGTACATATACATAAGCCTTGTATAGCCTCTTGGCTACACCTGACACGCAGTTGTCATAATTCTACTATAGGTTGATCCTTGGCACACATCAGTTCTCATATGACTTGGTTATGACACTTTAGCAGAAGCCACCCAGTGCCAGCTCTTATACAATGTTCTCATGGGTAGACACTCTCGTCGGTACATGGGTAAGCCTCTTGCACAGAGCACTAGACTGCCTCCAGCATGGAGTTATTCTCATCACACAGTTGATGATACACCAGTCATGACTCCGGACAAGATCCGTGAGTGGAAAGAGAACCTTCTTCGACCATTTATTGCCACAGGGTATGTACCAGTCTATGATGTAGACTCAAGCCTCATTGGCCTTGACAAATCAGATGTAGACGCAAATGCCTCAGATGTTAACATGGATCAACCTGCAGTTTCTGATCATGCACATTCCTTGGTAAGCCCTCAGTATGAGGCACACTTCTTGGTAAGCCCTTATCATGAGGCACATTTGGTAGTAAGTCCTCATCACGAGGCATATTTGGACGGTAAGTCCTCAGTACGAGGCAGTCCCATCGACATTGGCTCAGACTGATTCTAATGATGTATAGCCATCACATTCATGCATGGATCTGACTCCATCTACTGTCACATCATATGCACATACTGAGCAGGAGTTTACCAGTGATATTGCAGTTGTTCAGTAGGTAAGTCCTTAGTATGAGGCACTCACATCTTCTACCGCATGCAGAGATTTATGCCCCAGCGCATTTCGCTCCTCAGGTGATTCCATTCCAGCATCCATTACTGATGTTTTCACCTTTGATACGGAGCACATCATCCCCTTGGACACAGTTTCCACGAGCAGTACAAATCAGCAGATTAGTCTTCAAGACATCCCAGCATCGGCTTAGTCATGCGGCGTTGCACCCTTGGATCCAGTTATCACCACCACTTTCGAGGAGCAGATCATTCCTTAGCACGAGGATACCTATGCATCAGTGCGGTCCTACCCCAGTGCAGTGGACATCATTAGGTTTAGCCATAGCACAACCTGGGGAGGCTGAGTGTTTCATCATGTACTTATGGCTATCGTATACAATCCATACTTGATACACATCAGTGGTTGGATCCAGGATTAGAGATCAGTCCCTACATTAGCATTCGGCACCTCATTCACCTTAGGGACATCTTATGCACTTTTAGTTGTATTTCAGGCTTCTAGGCCTTTATACTATCAGCTCATTCTCGAAGAGCCTATGACAGATGCTACATCCCATGCCGATGGATGTTTAGCCATGCACATAGCAAACGACCTCTAGCTCATGACAGTTGAGCATACAGGTTCGACAGGTTCCTATACCTTGTCATTTGTGCAGGCCTCTTATTTAGCAAAGCAGCGTATCATACCTGCACCTTCGGCCCCATATTTTCAGCCCCTAGATCACTCTATCCACACTGACTATGCGGTCTTCTTCGACCCCACATCATTCGACAGAGATTATACTTCTACTGCAGCATACCTCACACATTGCTATCAGTTCTTTTGGGTTGGTGACAACCTCATATGTCACAACCTACTGGATTGTTTCTCCATAGCTACATCGACTAGCCTCACATCCGGATGCCTCTTCTTTAGAGCAGCTGCATAGTCCACAATGACTCATGACATGTTCAGCTTTGACATGTTCAGTACGCAGCCAAACATGCAGACATTCACGCAGTCATCTTTTGATCGACCAGTCTTTGATCCAGGTGGACTTGACTTTCTCCATATTTCCTTCCTCTTCCTTTTGGCCTATCTTCTAGGTTTTATTCCTAAAGGCAAAGGATGACCCATAACATAAGAGGGGGAAATCCACATTACGTACAGGATCGTAAGTTGTACTCACTGTACATGCTTCCGCTATGTAGTCACTGTGCTCATATATGCACATACTACTCTGATTTCTTTTCAGTTTTGGATGCTATCATATGCACCAAACGAAATCCACAAACACGTCTTATACATGCACCCTCTACCTACCCAGTGCAATTTAAGAGGGGGTGTTAAAGATAGTGTAATTGCACTATCCACATAGGGCATAGGGGCAAACCCTAACCCTAACCCTAACCCTAAGGGATTCACATGTATATCTTCATGTTCATTGTTAATACACTTAGTGTACAGGAAGCTATATCGTGTGCACTCCTCTCTCTCTCCCTCTCTCACTTTCGCTATCAGCGAATACATGCCGAGATTAGCCCCTACATCAAATTTGAACTTGCCACACTTAAGGGGAAGCTTGAGTCTAATTTCTCATACCATTGGAGGCCTCTCCAAACCCCCACCCTTATTCTTTTCTCATGCTCAATGAACCACCTTGCCATTATGACCCAAGGGGCCTTACTTGAAAACATATGCGGGAGCCATTTCCCTGGCAAGGAATTTTTAAGGCATCCCAAGCAATGTAATGCATATGTATCTATCCTTCCTCTTTGGCCCACAGAAACGCCCTAAAGAGCTTCTCCACTTCACTTCACTGAGACCTCTTGAAGTTCCAAACCATGGCCACATAAGTAACTATAGCAGAGAGGATATGCTTCACAATTAGCAACTTTGTATTCCATCCTAGACTAAGGCTATTCCATGGCCTTAGTTTAGCTTTAATTTTTTCTTCGAACCACTGAAAAATGATATTTGATCGAGATTCCCAACCCAATGGGGGCTCCTAGGTACCATACAACATCATCCACTGCATTGGCAACTCACTCAAACACACTGAGGGAGCCTCTCTTGCCAACCTAATTCCACAAGATTTAGCCTAGCTACAAATAGAACTAGATGCCTTGTAGAAACTGCATCTACAGATACTTTTTCTTCATGACATAGAGTCATTAGATCATCTACAAAGAGTTGGGAGACCAGTTGCTCTCCATTCGGTAGAGACATGCCATGAATATTGCCATTAGCCAATCTCTTTTTCACTAGTCTGATAAGAGCTATAGATGCAATAGCAAACAACAACAAGGCAATCGGGCATCCTTGGCTTATGGAACATGTTAAGTCAAATTAGTCTCCAACTATTCCACCATTCATGCATCAAGCAACCGAAGCATTCCCAAACAAAGTAGAGACCATGCCACAAAATCTAGTCCCAAATCCAAGCTTTTCTAGGATCATTAAGATAAAGTCCACCATATGCGATCAAACGCTTTGCCCAAATCCAAACCAAAGAGAAGGCGATTTTGACCTAAGCTTTGGGCATAATCAATTGTAAGACTTATGTTCAGAATATTTTCAAAAATATCACGATGCTTAACAAAGCCACATTGCTCTTTATTAACTATCTTTGTGCATAGGTCCCCGATATGTAGTGAGAGAGCTTTTGCAATCACCTTATATGATGTGTTCAACATCAAAATCGGTCTCTAGTCTCCCACATGAAGCCTGCTAGGCTTCTTTGGGAAGAGCCCCTTGTTCACGTCTTGGGTTAGCTTGGGTCAAATATCCCTTTGCTACTGTTGCATTGGTCATCAGGGTCAGCAGATCCCTACCTAGGACATCCTAGAATTCAATGAAGAATTTAGAGGTTAGGCCATAAGATCCTAGAGATATATCACTTTTCATACCAACCAAAGCCGGTCAATCAGCTCTCTTTGTGCATCTCTAATACACGATTGAATACCTCCAATCAGCTCTACAACTGCTGACTGCCAATCATCATCCTAGCTCACTAGTTGCCCCAAAAATCCCTTCAAATGCATCAGGAATACCATGGCAATATGCCATTATTCACATTCAATTTTGCCATCCGGACCCATCACCCTATCAACTCCGTTCCCTTTGATGCTTTCGCTTTACTACCTGAAAGAAAAATTTGGCAGGGGAAATCCCCTAGTTGTAACCAAGTTTGCTTGTTGATATTCCTCACTCTGCCCGGCTCTTCCAATTCTCTGGCATTTAGCTCCTACTCTAGTTCCACCAGCAGGGTTGCAAGTTGAGCATCCATCGGCTTTTCGTCAAGGGTGCTAAATGCTGCCTAATTTTTATGAGCTCCTCAGTCTTCCACTTGGCTAACTTCTCTTACTTCTCCCAGTTTCTAGCTACCAATACTCTAGCTCTTAGTGCAATGTCCCACCTGGTGCATGGATCATCTGATTGAAAACTAGTCTTCCTCCACGTATTCTTGATCAACTTGCAAAACGTTTTTGACAACAAAAAGCCCTTATCAAACTTAAAAGGGATGTTGCGTGATCTACCTATCAGAGAGGGGACCTAAAATCTCCAAATAACCGTAGATGATCTGAAACGCATGTATTGAGCACATATTCTCCACCAATGGGTTCCTCATCTGCCAACCATCTCTCAAGGCATAAATTCTATCGAGCCTTCTGGCTCTAAAGGAATCACTCTTTCTCTTGTTGCACCAGGAAAACCTCCTAGAGCCATCTTCATCTAACTCAACACAATCCTCCAACCCAGATTTTAGGCATAAGTCATCCCACACCTTTGATTCAACAACCATAATGCTAGCATTCGGATGGGTTCTATCCCCCCCACCCTCTAGCCTTTTTGTGACAAATCCATAGGTGTTTAAGACTGAATGTGCATTGGAGCACATGCTTCTAAGTCATAGAGCTATTGAAATAGACCCAAGGGGCCTTACTTGAAAACATATGCGGGAGCCATTTCCCTGCCAAGGAGTTTTTAAGGCATCCCAAGCAATGTAATGCATATGTATCTACTGTTGAGATATCAAGCTCTACCCCCGATATATCTCCTGGATGACTATCATTTATGTCACCGCCTATGTTAGTTGTACTCGTGGTGTAGTTAGACTACCACGTATGTTTTTGGTTTGGGTTCACATATGAACCACGTATTCTAGGGTTTGACATATAGGGTATTTCCCTCTTCTATTGTATCGTTGTTGTGTGCAAAAGTGAAGGAAGGCTTGCCGCTTCACCCTCCAACCTTGTGTCCTCTCTCTTTTGTGTGTTGTGAAGAAAGCTGAACTTGAGTCTCCTATCTCTCTCTCTTATTCTTTACATGGTATCAGAGCCTTGTTCGTGGTAAGGAGCTCAAGAAAGCAAGCCAAGTTTGTGGTGTCCTGGTAAGAGGACCAGTGTTGCTTTCCTATTTCGAGTTTGGGAGCAAATCTCTGCAGGTAGCACAGCCAGAAGTGCAGGAGTGCACTGTTTTAGATTGAGAGGCCCTTCGCGGTGTTTCAGATTGAGAGGCCGTTTCGGGGCCCGTTTTGAAGGCGGAAGTTCTTCACAGGCACTCAGAAAAAGGCCCTGTTTTTCGCTGTGCGACCATTGCGCGGCTAGTCGGTGGAAAGGTGCCACAGAAATTGCATCGTATGCCCGTGTGCAGAGATATTGGGAGTTGCAGATTCATGCCTGTTGCCTGTTGATGCAAAATCGTCACTAGGAAGTGACTGTGTGGTGAAATACCACTTTCGTCAGTGTTGCAGATCTGCCCCTGTGAGGTTTTTTGCAGAAGTTTTGCTATTTGCCCTTGTGAGGCATTTGCTGTGTTTACAGGTTGCTGTTGCAATTCGTGATTTGTAGAATGTCTGAGAATCTATCTACCATTGTCAGTGAGAAGCTTGACAAGAACAACTTCCAAGCATGGAAGTTCAGGATGACAAACTTCCTTATGGGAAAGGGAGTTTGGGAGTACATCAGTGGTGAAACTGCAGAACCAGTTTTGGGTGCTGCTTCCACTCCTGCTGAATTGAAGGCCTTTAAAGAATGGCATGAAAAAGCCAGAAAATGCCTGTATTGGCTATCTGTTAGCATTTCAGATTCTATGATTGTGCATATACAGGATGTAGAGACGCCTAAGGAGGCATGGGATACATTGGTGAAGCTGTATAGCACAAATACCAAAGCACGAAAGATGCAGCTAAAGCAGGAGTTGCACAATGTGCAAAGGAAAAATCTGAATATAAATGAGTATTCCTTGAAGGTGAAAGGCCTTGCAGATTCTCTTGCCTCCATTGGAGCACCTGTTGATGATGAGGACTTAGTGTCCGTGACCTTGAATGGTCTTGGGAAAGATTATGCACAGTTTCGGACATTCATTGGAGTTCGTGAAACATTTCCTGATTTTCAGGAACTTATTGCTCTCTTGCTGAGTGAAGAGCAAAGGAATGGTGGTTCAGCCACCTCAACTTCTCAAGAGACTGCTTTCTACTCGAATACAGGTAGAGGCAGGGGTAGAGGAAGAGGCCGTTTTGGTGGCCGTGCAGGAAATCAGAACCAACAGCAACAACAGGAAAACCAGTCCTATGGAGGAGGACGTGGTAGTTCTAGAGGCAGGGGGAGCCAAAGAGGCCGTGGTTCATGGCAAAGGAACCAGCAAGTAAATAGCAGCACAGAATGCTATTATTGTGGAAAGCCTGGACACAAGGAGAATACATGCTATAAAAAGTAGAATGACATCAAAAGTGAGAAGTTGCAGCAAAGCAACTATGCATCATCAAGTGGGCATGGTGACGACAGAAATGAGCACCTTTTTGTGATGCAGCATATGGTTAACTCCATGTCAGGAGATGCTGCAGCTTGCAATGATGTTTGGTATGTTGATTCAGGTGCCTCTAACCACATGACCAGTCATGGTGAGTGGTTTCATGATGTTAGAAATTTGGATAAGCCAGGTTATGTTGAAACAGGTGATGATACTGCGCACCCAATTACGCAGGTTGGTAAAGTGCCATTGGCTATGCAGGATGGCAAAACGAAGTACTTGGCAGATGTACTTCATGTTCCAAAAATCACTAAGAACCTGGTTTCAGTTGGCCAGATGGTTGAGCAAGGTCTGCAGGTTAGATTTAATCCTGATGGATGCTTTGTTGAGGACTTGAAAAATAAGTGCCGCTTGGTTGCAAAAGGCAACAAAAATGGCAGAATGTTCACCTTGGATGTTGATATGCCTGAGGTGAAAGCTGCTATGTTTGCGCATGGGAGAGGTGTCATTGCAGATATTGAGATATGGCACAAGCGCATTGGGCACGTGAATATACAAAGGCTGAAATCTATGCAAACGAAAAACATTGTTGCAGGTTTGCCTAAATTCAGAGTTGAGGGAATGCAAAAGGTATGTGAAGCATGCCAAATGGGTAAGCAGGCCAGACATGCATTTCCCAAAAATGCTAAGGTGAGTAGAAGACCTTTAGAAGTGATCCATTCAGATGTTTGGACAACCAAAGCTGCTTCTATTGGTGGATGCCATTATTATGTGACGTTTATTGATGACTACACTAGGAAGGTGTGGATTTATTTTATGAAGCACAAAAGTGAAGTGTTCAGCCATTTCAAGGCTTTTAAGGCCATGGTTGAAAAAGAGAAAGGTGTGCATATTAAAGTGCTAAGATCTGATGGAGGGGGAGAGTACTTTTCAGAAGAATTTTGTGAATATCTGAAAGAACAGAGAATTCAAAGGAAGTACTCATGCAGGTCTACCCCTCAGCAGAATGGGGTTGCAGAAGAAAGGAAGAACAGGCATATTGCAGAAGTAGGACGGGCGATCCTAAATGAGAAAAACATGCCTGATTATTTTTGGGCTGAAGCAGTAGCAACTGCTGTTTATATTATGAACAGAACCCCCACTGTAGCTGTCCATGGCATGACGCCTGAAGAAATGTATACAGGCCAAAAACCAGATATTTCTCACTTGAAGGTATTTGGTTGCATAGCTTATGTTCATGTTCCTGATGAGAAGAGAACAAAGCTGGATCCAAAGGCAGAAAAATGCATCTTTATTGGATATGCTCTGCACCAGAAAGGGTATCGCTATTATAACCCTTCCACCCGCAAAATGCAAGTGAGCAGAGATGTTGTTTTTGATGAAATGAGCAGCTGGTATGCACCAACTGTTATGGTAGGAGATGCAGATGCAGGAAATGGGAATGCTGCAATAAATGCAGAGCAGCAATCTCAAGCCTTGAGTGGACCCAGAGAGTCCTCTACTAGTGGATCTAATGCATGGACAGGGAGATTGAGATCTAGTGAATCGTCACATGGCAGCCCTGATAGTGTTGTGTGCAGGTATCCACATAAGGGAAAAGAAAAAGTAGACCATGCTCCAGTGTTTGATGTGTCTGCTGGTAGTTCTCATGTTGATGGAGAGTCAAGCGGCTCTGAAATGAGCCTTGATGAGGAACTTGGGATTCCTTCTGTTATTACACCTGGTGCAAGGAAAAGCAGGCATGATTTAAAGACTCCTGCAACTGATCCAGTTGTACGGAGGTCCACTCGTATTAAGTATCCAGTTGACAGGCTGAGATATGATGGGTATACAGCACATCACTATGCTTATATGGTCAAGGTTCTAGAGGAGCCAGAGCCCACATGTTTTGAGGATGCAGCAGGGCATAAAAATTGGGAAGCAGCTATGGATGAAGAGATGGCTGCCTTGGATGCAAACCACACTTGGGATTTGATGCCTTTGCCTCATGATAAGAAGGCTATTGGCTGCAAGTGGGTTTACAAAGTAAAGCACAATGCTGATCGGTCTGTTAGCAGGTACAAGGCAAGATTGGTTGCCAAAGGTTTTGCGCAGACATATGGAATTGACTATGAGGAAACTTTCAGCCCAGTTGCAAGGATGGCAACCGTGAGAGCAGTAATTGCTATGGCTGCTGCAAAGGGATGGTCTTTGCATCAGATAGATGTGAAAAATGCCTTCTTGCATGGTGATTTGCAGGAAGAGGTTTATATGATGCAGCCAGAAGGTTATGAGGATAATTCACACCTCGATTTTGTATGCAGGTTGCGCAAAGCCTTGTATGGCTTAAAACAGGCGCCGAGGGCATGGTCAGACAAGATAGGGCAATATCTTGTCACTATTGGATTTCAGATTTCCAATTCAGATTTTTCACTTTATGTGAAAAGGACAAACAGAGGGATTGTGCTTGTAGTCATCTATGTTGATGACTTGATTATTACAGGTGATAGTGATGCAGACATTAATGAAGTGAAGCTGTTGTTGAAGCAGAAATTTGAGATGAAGGATTTGGAAGAGCTGCATTACTTCTTGGGCATTGAGGTTATTAGATCCCCGAGTGGGATATGGCTGTTGCAAAGGCAATATGGTTTGGACATGCTGTCCAAATATGGGATGACAGGCTGTAAGCCTATCTCTGTTCCATTGGAGCAGAATGTGAAGCTCAATGCAGAGACAGGTGAGCTTCTTGAAGATATTACTATGTACAGGCGCATAGTAGGTAGCTTGATTTACATGACTATAACCAGACCAGATTTGAGCTATGCTGTGGGGCTGGTGAGTCAGTTTATGCAGGCACCGAGGAAGCCACATTTGGATGCGGCTAGGCGCATACTGCGGTATGTGAAGTCCACATTGCATTATGGACTGTTTTATGAAGCTGGGTGTGCATTACAGGTACATGGATACACAGATGCTGACTGGGCTGGTAGTGTCTCAGACAGGAGATCTACTAGTGGTTTTATGTTTTCCCTTGGGAGTGGTGCCATCAGTTGGAGCAACAAGAAGCAGCCAACAGTTGCCTTGTCGAGCACAGAGGCTGAGTACAGGGGTGTAGCAATGGCTGCATGTGAGGTAGCTTGGTTACGGAAGCTACTTGCAGATATGGGACAGTCAATTCATGCAGCAGTTGTCATTCATTGTGACAACATTAGCAGCATCATGCTTGCTAATAACCCAGTTTATCATGCTAGAACGAAGCACATTGAGGTGCATTATCACTTTGTGAGAGAGAAGGTTCTAGCTGGTGAGATTGATCTTGTCTATGTCAGCACTGAGGAGCAGGTGGCTGATATTTTTACGAAGGCATTGGGTACCGAGAAGCTTCGCAGATTTAGGAGCTTGCTTGGTGTACGTGAGATGGATTTGAGCTTGAGGGGGAGTGTTGAGATATCAAGCTCTACCCCCGATATATCTCCTGGATGACTATCATTTATGTCACCGCCTATGTTAGTTGTACTCGTGGTGTAGTTAGACTACCACGTATGTTTTTGGTTTGGGTTCACATATGAACCACGTATTTAGGGTTTGACATATAGGGTATTTCCCTCTTCTATTGTATCGTTGTTGTGTGCAAAAGTGAAGAAAGGCTTCACCCTCCAACCTTGTGTCCTCTCTCTTTTGTGTGTTGTGAAGAAAGCTGAACTTGAGTCTCCTATCTCTCTCTCTTATTCTTTACATCTACCCTCCCTCTTTGGCCCACAGAAACGCCCTAAAGAGCTTCTCCACTTCACTTCAGTGAGACCTCTTGAAGTTCCAAACCATGGCCAGATAAGTAACTATAACAGAGAGGATATGCTTCACAATTAGCAACTTTGTATTCCATCCTAGAGTAAGGCTATTCCATGGCCTTACTTTAGCTTTAATTTTTTCTTTGAACCACTGAAAAATGATGTTTGATCGAGATTCCTTGATCGAGATTCCCAACCCAATGGGGGCTCCTAGGTACCATACAACATCATCCATTCCATTGGCAACTCACTCAAACACACTGAGGGAGCCTCTCTTGCCAACCTAATTCCACAAGATTTAGCCCAGCTACAAATAGAACCAGATGCCTTGTCGAAATTGCATCTACAGATCCTTTTTCTTCATGACATAGAGTCATTAGATCATCTACAAAGAGTTGGGAGACCAGTTGCTCTCCATTGATTATGCCCAAAGCTTGGGTCAAAATCGCCTTCTCTTTGGTTTGGATTTGGGCAAAGCATATGATCGCATATGGTGGGACTTTATCTTAATGATCCTAGAAAAGCTTGGATTTGGGTCTAGATTTTGTGGCATGGTCTCTACTTTGTTTGGGAATGCTTCGGTTGCTTGGTGCATGAACGGTGGAATAGTTGGAGACTTTGACTTATTAACATGTTCCATAAGCCAAGGATGCCTGATTGCCTTGTTGTTGTTTCCTATTGCATCTATAGCTCTTATCAGACTAGTGAAAAAGAGATTAGCTAATGGCAATATTCATGGCATGTGTAAGACTTATGTTCAGAATATTTTCAAAAATATCACGATGCTGAACAAAGCCACATTGCTCTTTATAAACTACCTTTGTAGGTCCCTAATATGTATTGAGAGAGCTTTTGCAATCACCTTATATGATGTGTTCAACATCAAAATCGGTCTCTAGTCTCCCACATGAAGCTTGGTAGGCTTCTTTGGGAAGAGCCCCTTGTGCACATCTTGGATTAGCTTGGGTTAAATATCCATTTGCTATGCATTGGTCATTAGGGTCAGCAGATCCCCACCTAGGACATCCTAGAATTCAATGAAGAATTTAGAGGTTAGGCCATCAAATCCTAGAGATATATCACTTTTCATACCAACCAAAGCCTCTCATAGCTCATCCTGTGTGAACGGTCAATTAGCTCTCTTTGTGCATCTCTAATACATGATTGAATACCTCCAGGCAGCTCTACAATTGCTGATTGCCAATCATCATCCTAGCTCACTAGTTGCCCCAAAAATCCCTTCAAATGCATCAGGAATACCTTGGCAATATGCCATAATTCACATTTAAACTATCCAGATCAATTTGATTATAGGCTTTAAGCTAGCTATGAAATGATCATGCTTGATCATTTGAGGCAGTACCTTCGGAACAAGAGCTTCACATCATAAACTCCATAATCTCCCAAACTAAATTAGATACTGATTCGCATCTTGCTCTTCCTCCTACCTCACTTTACATAGTTCCTTCCACACCTCATTTGGGCTCTTTGCTTGAGCAAACCTTACCAAAAATGTAGTTCTTATCACTCCAGATTCAGGATTCACATTCTGCTGCTGTGGATGAGCAGTCTTGAAGGTAGCAATTTGAGTCTCTAGCCATGCTTTTGCATCTCCTTGTAAGCAATAATTCATGATCTGAAACAAGATCTCAAGGGTTTCCCTATCTTTCATAAGTGCTGTACATTCCATCTTTTCCAGGAACCTTACTGCATTCTCATATGGCATCCCCCATAACTCTAGAAAGTCTTCAACCATCCTCACAATCCTATGACTACCACACTCTATCTCAACCAAAACAAAACCTAGAAAGAAACAAAGCAAACACACTACTGAAGAAGCTCACTCTGCATCTGAAGGGCATTATATCTTCTACAAGCAAGCACTTTCAAAGCTCTCTGCACTCTGGCACGGAGTCAGATCACACGTAGCTAGACTTCAATGCATCTGTCCTTCTTGTGACCACACCCTTTGCACCACTTAGAGTGAATCACTCTCATGTGTGGATTCCTCCCCATTGCTTACAACACAGCTCATAACATCTACTCTTTCAGTCTTGTAAACTGAAGTGAACTCCTCCATGGAGCCACCAAAACATCAATGAACTAAAACATTAGAGCAATACACAACTTCATAACTCTCTTGATCCACATTCCAAGCCACAAAAACCATAAACAAATACAAAAATGTACACTTTATTCAAAGTTTTTCAAAATCTTTTCTATACACAAGCCAATAGATTACAGCTCATCAGGCAAATCCTCTTTATTAGGGAAAATCACTTCAACCTACTCCTCATCCTGTACATGCAATATCAAGTGCACTTGATGTCTTTGTATTAACAACATATGTCTTAAGTAAATCTCATCCTCTCTGACTATATCTATATGAAAGAAAAGCTCTTTAGGCCACTCTTCAGTTGGGAGAAACTCAACCCTACTGCCAGTTCATCTATCACCTGTATAATGAGTGTCCACTGATCCTCAGTTAAGCTATTGTGAATCACCTCTACTTGCCACCCTTTTGGATATTGAATTTCTTCTACATCAGGGTGATCCTCAAACACTATAAACATATCTTCTTCTCCTCAACCTCCCTACTCAGTTTCAGCTTCCTATTCTCCAATGAGTCTCTTTTTGAAAGCCCTTGATGTCACATGTTGGGGTTGTTTTTTTTGCTACAACTACCAGTTCTTGCTACCCACTACTTCTGTCAGTGCAAATTCAGCTCCTCTAGCTGCAATTTCACTCTCCAATCTCTTGAGCAAGTGCTTCTAGCAGTCTCCTCAGCATCTACAGCTCCTCCTAAGCCACACAATCAAGATTTCAAGAAGCTCCTAACTTTCCTTCACGTGATGATAACTTCTGATGAACTCTCTTGCTCCAAGATACCCCTCAACTCTTAGTAACAATCCCCACCTTTGTTCATTAGCCCTCCGACCTCAAAGTAACTGCATGTGATTGCTCCTTCATGAAGGCGGAGCCCCGGATTCCTCTCCTACTCCTGGCGCACACACATCTATTATCCAAGGTCCTCTAGCTCCCCACAACCACCACACCACAGCCAGTAATCTATCACCCATCTCTGTGTTCATATAATGAATCCTAGAACCATAGCTATCTCTTGCTCATAGGATTTGTGGAGCTCGTGGACTCCATCTCTCATCACCTCCAGCATAATTTCTTCCTATGATTAATGAAAAGTATCGGATTTGCTACAGCTAGCCACCCTCAAGCTCCTATCGAGATCCTTGAAAATTGAAGTGAGGAAAACACTCGACACAGCTCGTCATCACTGGAGCTCTTCATTGTCGAGGTCCCTGCAGTTGTACCCATCACCTTCATGAGATTATAATCACTCAGCTTCTCAACTCATAGAGCACACATTCCATCAACCAAGGCACTCTCAGCCTGCTTTATAGAGACACCATATCCAAGCTCACACAATCTTTCCTTCAAATAGGATCACCGCCTTTACGTGATAATCCAAGCACTATAGCTTATCACTTACACATGAAACTCATGCATCGCCCTTCTCCTTCATGCATGCATAGTAGTTTTTATGTGTCTTCACATGATGATGGTTGCCTCACAGCATTCCTTCTCTCACAGAACATACACATTGTCATGGTTCACCAACCACTTATAGAGTCACCACCTCCATCACAAAGCTCCCATCCATAGTGCTCTCTTGCTCCCAGAGCTCTCCTACTCTCTCTATTCATTAGTAGAGTCGCTCATCTGCAACCAGCTACACCCAGCCTGGGCAAAATTTTGTCTACTCTCATGTATCATGGCGACAATAGCTTCTTCCTCTCACCAAGTACACACCTCTTCCAACAACCAAAGTCTTCCCAGCTTCCATTGTAGAGATCCACCGCTAGAAACTCATCGCCCATCACCTCTAGTTGGCCAAGGAACTCCTCCTACTATGAGCTCACATAACAACTCCCAGCCTTCCTTTCATCTCCCCCATTGCCTATCACTTCCTTCACAAGATCATCCAAGAATCCTTCTCTCCTGACTTTCTAGCCTGCGAGATTCATACTATGTGCCTGCCCATGTAGTAGCTTGCCATTAGCCCATTACTCCTCGTCAGCCCATCCCTTAGCAGCGATGGTGATGCCTAGCCCGCACTCCCACTACACCACCCTCCTTGTCCAAAGATCGCCCCCTGCATAGTCATGACGCCACATCCAGAAACTCCCAGCAAAGACCACGGCCGACCCTCGGAGCAGGATCCTCGAGTTGCCCTCATGGCTGCCATCCCATGTACCTTCCAACTCATCCGTTGCTCTTCTTCTTCACATAGCCACGTTGCATGCATGTGCTAGCCTTCTCCAAAAATCAGCCACGTCATCACTTGATTAGCCACCTCACTTTTGCCTTTTTACCACTCCCAAAGTTTTCCCACAAAACTTAGACCAAGGCAATTAGTGCACCACACTTAGACTTTGTGCACAGCACAAGCACTTAGTGCCTTGCTCATAGAGTATCTACATGATAAACCCAATCCCGACACACACAACATTTACATGACACCCACAACAAAAATTACTCATGCCATCAGACAAAAATGACTCCGGACAACTATGAAGAGCACATGCCATCCCGCAATAAAACACCATCACACATTGGATATCATGCTTTGGATTACCTTGGTGCACCCATACTGCTCTATCATCATATCCCATGAGTTCTTGCAAATGCATTTACAATCTCAAGAAAATATTTACATCAGTATACAGTCTTTTATGAGAGTTTCCATAACTCAAAACCACCACCCACTAGCTATGTGCATAGCTATGTACCTACTCATCAGCATGCAGCAAGTGGAAAATATATATTCAATTTTATCCACACAACGGTGGTCGCTCCAAGCTAACCTTGAATTTTCTCTCAATTTTCTTTATTTGTGTGGGCACGCTACCCAGTGACAGGTGGCAAAGCTACTGTAAAATGCTCGGTGATGATAAGGGGGCTCTAGGTTGAAATCCATACATCATCATGAATGGACTA